>NW_019231420.1:623686-684287 GCF_002742605.1 Olea europaea var. sylvestris
GTCGAACAACATTTTGCTCGACTCAGATTTCGAGGCACGAATCGCTGACTTCGGCTTGGCAAGGACAATGCTTCACAAGAATGAGACTGTCAATGGTGGCTGGATCATATGGATACACAGCACCGGGTTGGTAAGTTTTGCTCCAGTAAGACTGTAGTCAAATAGTTCGATTGTGGATAACATGTTGATGATTTTTTATGAAGATTCTTATTTTGCTTCTCTTTTATCTTATAGAATATGGTTACATGTTAAAGGTTGATAAAAAGTGACATATACAGTTCGGAGTTGTGCTTCTAGAGCTTCTAAAAGGGAAAATGCCTCTAAATCCTGTATTTGGCGAGTCCGTTGATATAGTCGAATGGGTTTGAGGGGGGAAAAAAAAAAAAAAAACTTACAAGAAGCATTAGATTCTGACATTTTTGGACAATGTAAATATGTGGAAGAAGAAATGCTTCTTGTCCTCAAAATTGCACACACTCCCAAAGGACAGGCCATCAATGAGAGACATTATAACAATGCTTGTAGAGGCAAAGCCAAGAAGAAAAGCATTTCCCATAATTGGGGATTCACCGCCAACGAAAGAGGATAATATTTGCACATTCACCAAAAGGCCCTCTGTAGTATAACTGAAATTTTACTTCATTCACTTTTTGATGTTTGATTTGTATTCTTATATGTAAATGGCTTGCTTGTTTAACTTGGATTCAATATTGAACACTGTCAAAAAGAAAAAGACAAAAAAGCAAGAATCTCCCTCTCCAGTAATGCGCACTCAATATATGCAGCTAAAAAATAAAAATGTAACGTTTTTCTTCCCTCTTTGACAAAGCTGTCAATGCCTGTAAAAGAGCTTGATTTCAGGTCGATAAACAAGAATGAACGTGAAATTCTCATGGCGTAATGGATATTTAAGGCTAACTACTTCACTTGAGAAAGTTGCCTCTACGAGCATTGGCTCTTTTACAGGCATTGACAAATCGGGCAGTAATGTGACTCGTGAAAAAAACCCAAATCCCATTGTCTTCGAATTATCCAAAATCCAATACGATGAAAACATAGTAGTTTAAATCTCAACTCGTGTTGAAAGCAAATAAAACAAAATATATAGAGGTGTAACGTTGGTGTCGACAATCTCAATGGTACATTAAAAAGCTCTTTGAATAAGAAAAAAAATTCAAACACGTCCATAGAACAACATTAGCCTAATAAAAGAAGCCAAGCACTTTTCCACCAACATTCTTTCTCCTTGCCTCTTCATGGTCCATGATGCCTGCAGACGTCGTCAGGACAATGTATCCGAACTGCAAGTACAACAATTATGTCAATCAAATAAGGCATTATAACCTGTATTTTTGGTCACAGTATTCAGCTTTTAATCGACAACCAAGATCAATTGCTATAATCACCAAGGTACAGTCCAACATTCCTATGTTACAGTAGATATAAAATATAAGCATCAAAAGATATAGTATGGATGTTTAGCATCCAAGTAGGCGGATATTCCATCAAGTTTGGCTAAACTCAAAATAGGAGGAGTTACTTTTCAAGTAATTTTGTTTCTTCCCTAACACGTTTGGATAACTTGGCTTTTCAATAAAAAATTACCAGTACTGAAATTCGTAGCCAAACATGCTCTTTATCGACCTTTAAGATAAGACATGAATGCTCCATATAGAGAATCCACAACAGAAAATGACGCATAGGTCAAAACTAACTGTACTGACACAAGTACATTTCTCTAACATGTTCTTATTAAATAGACAATTTTTATTTTTTTTAAAGTTCTAACAAGTACAGTATGTCATCTTCCAAACTTTAATCTAAAATTCATGTAGAGAATCCACGACAGAAAATGAGGCATAGGTCAAAACCTAACTGTACTGACACAAGTACATTTCTCTAACATGTTCTTATTAAATAGATAATTTTTATTTTTTTAAAATTTCTAACAAGTACAGTATGTCATCTTCCAAACTTTAATCTAAAACTCTTTTATGTATTACCTGTCTGGAGGGAAGTAACCTTGCAGTCCATCCCTCAATTTCCTTGACACCAACATCAAAGCGAGGGCTGATGACTCCACACTTGTTCAACCTTCCATTTAGTTCGACCACAATTTTACCAGATCGGTGGTCATCAACATACTCAAACTCCCCAATATATCCTACATGTATGATCAAAAGAGTTAAGTAAACATATAACACTAAACAAAGAACTCTGTAATAAAATAATGTCCGACAGAATGTTTCCTATACGGCTATACCATGCTTCTGCATCACCAAGAGAAACTTGATAATGACCTTGGATGAGGGTCTAATCATGACCTGACGCTTCCCCCGCTTCTCTGCATTGTACATGCTCTTCAGAGCATCATTCAGTACACTAACTCTCACCATCTTTGCTTACAGATACTGCTGTACCACATATACACAAGTTATCATATGCATCCTTACTCTGAAGACAAATAATGAATAAACAAAGCTACTCAGAATTTTGTGCAATCAAACATTAAACAAAAAATAGATCCCCCAACATTCACAAACAACATAAAACTAAAACTGCTATATGTATCGCTTACATCAAAAATTAGTAAGTGCTTGTTTGATACAACTTTGCTAAATTTTTATTAAGGTTTTGTTTGAGCCCCATTTTTTGTGAAGATAGATTTTGTAGTAATGATTTTTTTGAGAATATGGTTAAAAAGTAGGGAAAATTTGTTAGTTTACGTGTAAAATTATAATGGGAAGAATGTGCGGTTGAAAATGAGTTTGAAAAAATACAAGTTTTTAAAGAATGGGACTCAAACTGGGGCTAACTTTAAAATGGTCAAAATTCAATTTTAATCACATTTCATGGGACACAAGTTTCATCAACTTTCATAAATAATCTACTAAAAATATTATCAAAAGCTTTGTCAAGCAAATCTAAATAGGAAAATGAAACCGAGAAAACTTTGGTTTATACACAGTTTCCCTGATAATCGATCTGATCTTTGTCATAGATTCCATAAACAGTCGAAGAAAACAGCAATTTGATTTGGTAAAGAAAGTTTAAAATATTACTTTATCAACAGCAACCTATAGAACGGCGTTATTTAATACATATCAAAAATAAATAAACACTTCTCAAAACTTATGTTGCCCTTTTCACCTTCCCATTTCCCTTCCCTGCCTCTAAGAAACATATTTTTAATAATATTTGGCAATTAGTATTTTCTTGTTTAGCCCGTGTCAAATTAGATGGTAGCGCACAAACAAAGAAAGTTTTCAACAGGCTTGGAGCCATAATTTCAACAACAAAATTTAATACATACAACTATTGGAACATTTCAATAAAAATTATGAGCGGAGATTTGTTCAGAAATATAAGTTCACTGTTAGTCCAACTGGTGATTCTCAATGAACATGACTCAACCGCGATCTCAATTAAATATGATAAAAGAGATGGAAACACGCTACTTTTACTAGCTATGCATTCATTAACTGCTGATCCCATTTGCTTACACTCAATAAAAACCCCCCAAATAAATAAAAATTAAAGAATGTTCACGTACGTAACCTGTCTTCCAATAAAGGCACTAAATTGATTGTACTCAACAAAAGATCTAAAAATAATAATGTAATAGACAAAGGATCAAAAAGAAAGAAACGTCGAAGCAGAGAAAATTAAAATCAAGAAATAATTGGAAATTATACTACTATATTTAAAAAAATTTGTTCATGTATACACATGAATACAAAGTTATAAGTGAGGAGGAGAGAGCTGAAGCTTACCAGGAAACTAATAGAGATGTCAGACCCGGCGCCACACCAGGAGAGCTAGGGCTTTGAGCTTCTGAGAAAGAACTCCATGTCGTAATAACCTAGTTCTTATAGTAGTCAATTGTATTGTAACCTAAAAAAGGTAATCAAAACGAATCGCGTTGGACCAGGCCCAATTAAGCCAATGGGCTCAGAACGAGTTGGGCCGCCTTGGATTTGTGTGTTACATTAAACCCGCTATTTTAATTTTACATTTCAAAATTCATGATTTAAATAAATTCTTTCAAAAGTCAGGTATCAATAGTCGATACAAAACCACCCTACCCAACACCACTCCACCCCAAGCAACCCAAAACCAGATAAAAACAAGACCCTACCCAACATCACCCCACCCCCACACAACCCAAACCTTACATATCTTTTTCTCTATTATCTGCAACAACTCCGACCAGCATAATCAACTCCGACCTCTTCGAGGACAGCAGCATCCATTGTTAGGTTTGGTGACTCAAATGTGTTAAGATTATTGTTGATTTAGAATTTGATCGAGTGGAATCCTAAAAATTAGTTATGGGTCTTTTGAAGATACACGTTAGACTTTTATTTGGAAAGGGAATATAATTGCATCCAACAAAAGGAGACAAATCTTGTTGAAATTTCATTTCCTAATTGTAATATATTTTCTTACATTTTAAGACTCTTCTAGGGTTGACCTATAAATACAAAACTCCTCTATGACTTTCATTAGATATAACGGATAGAAGCCAATTGCTAGATTGCTTTGTATTCTCCATATTATTGATTCAATAAATATCATTCCTCTACTTTAATCATTTTGTTCTTCTTTACAATTTAAACCTTGTTTCGTGGTGTGATTTCGTTTACTTCAATATTGTCACTACAATTTCGTTCTCTACAATCCGGTTTGGAATCAACGTATGTTATTATTGGAGCTTTCGCACCCAACATCCATCGTCTACTACAATTTTCGGATTCAATTTCCTTCTTGTTCATCTAGTGGTCGAACCAGCAAACCTCGCTATTGACGCAACGCATATCGCTCGGTGGTGATTCTTCTTCTCCACAGCCATGATCTCTTGCACGGATGCCTACCAATTCGATTAAGTTGACTCAGAAGCTGATCTAATCGAATTTCTTCACTTCAATGGTGAAATTTTCCTCTCAATAAATGATTGTGACTTTAGTGATTTGATGTAATGGTTGAGTTGTGGGTGCTATGGGCAAGGGCATGCTTTCCTTGAAAGGGGGATGTGAGATTGAGCATTGGTACTTAGGGGAAAGTGAAGAATGGAAAATGGTAGCCATTGCGGAGAAGTTGAAGATGAAAAGAGATAGTAGATGGAGGTAATGGTAACATAATAGTGGTGGATTGTTTTTTATAGATTTGACATTGAAGTAGTGATTGTTATTATGGATTTGAGGTAAAGGTATTATTTATGGTTGTGGATTTGAGTTGAAGGTAGCAGTGGTGGTGCATTGGTGGTGATGCTGCTGGTATACAATGTGTGCATTTTTGTTTGTGGTGACATTCTGTGATCAAATATGTGTTTATTGCGATTGATTGTAATCAATTTTGTGTTGATTGTGAGTTGATCACATGTCGTCACAGTTAATACCAACTGGTCATAGACAGACGCACGGAAGACAAATTTAGTTACATTAATTCCTTGTTTGAGGCTTTGAGCTCCATTTTTTCAAAATTTATTTTTGATCACACATTTTCCAATAAAATAATTCTACACGTAAATTGAAAATTTTCTTACTTTCTAATCACAAAAATACATTTCTCTTCAAAATGGGGCTTAAACAAGGGTTAAAAATAAATTTTGGTCATAATTAGTCATAGATAACACATGTTATTTACTTGGTTACATACAATTATAAATTAGATGATCATAGATAGTTACACTGAAAACAAATTTGATCACAATCAATCACTGATAACACAAGTTAGTGACTTTGTTACATTCAATCACAAATTAATTAGACGATCACATGCAGTCTCATTGAAGACAAAATTTGTCACAGTTAATCACATATAACACAAGTCTAGCAAAAAAATCGATCACAGATAACACAATTAATCATAAATCTGGGGTGATTTCGTGTGGATGGGGGCGCAATCTCTAAAAATATTTTAAATTTTTTGAATTTTTTCATAGGTTAGGGTGGGGTATATGTAGATGTAGTTTTTGGGGTGAGGTATAATCTCAATTAAGGATTAATTTCTAGAAAAAATTTGCAAGCTGGGGCTGGTGGTGTAATCTCATAAAAGTTTTCAATTTTGAAAAAAAAAAATTACGGGTGGGTTGGAGTGGGATAGTATTAATTTGGTGCAGGTGGTTTGCGTAGGGATATTATTAATTATGTGGGAATAATTAATTCTAATTAATTATATATTATTAATTGGAATTAATACTCGAATTTTGAAATAATTTGACAAATTTGTTAATTTTGAAATATAATTTTTATACGTGGGAGTTATGATAGTTCTCAAAAAATAAAAAATAAAAAAATACATAAGATTCTAAGATCTACTTCAAAAATAAGAAATTTGTGAAAAAAAAAAATTTTAATCACGTGATTATTTAGTGGCCACAAATGTGATCACATGATAAAAAATTGTGACTTATTAATTAATTAAACATATTAACGTCATAATAATACACAATTTATGATCACAAGTTATAAAATATCACACTAATCACAATGACAAAAATTTTAGATCATAAACATACTTTTATAACCTCATTAAATTTTTATATCACACTAATCAAAATGACATCTCATTGAAGTTTATATTACATTACTACTTGCTCACTAAACATTAAAACATTATTCATTGTTCACTCATCTATCGAATTGCTTACTCGTTGATCACTCATCTGATTTTCGTCACTTTAAACTAACGGAATCTACCAACGTGACACATCACACATGAAATGGGCCAAAAGTGTAGAAAGCCACTCCTGGACCTTCATCTTCTTCCTCCAGTTCTTAGACCTTGAATATAGCCTAGTAAGTGCAGCAGTTTTGGGGGTGAATTTCACTGATTTGGGGGGCGAATTTGGGTTTCGATTTGGGACGCTTCGTTCATGGGTACATTTTGGCAAGAAAATGAAAGTTGGAATTGCAGTTTGACGCCCCTTCAATCTTGGAAAGAAAAAGCACAAAGCCATGGCCACTTCCTTGGCTACAACCTTTGCTCGGTCCACCTCTATGATTCCCCGTCGTGGCCCCGCTGGCGCTGCTGATCATCATGGGCCACCTAAGGTTGATTTCTGGAAAGATCCCATGAGTCCATCCAAGAGAAAAGAAGAGCACTTCGTGGATGTCTCCTTATCTGGCTGGGGTTTGTTTTCTTTGGAGGGTACAAGTTCTTTACGGGAGGCAAGAAGAATAATGAGAAATTGGTGAGAGCAACACATTAGATTAGAGTGGAGAATTTTGAACGTCGTCATTATAGAAACTTTCTTCTAATATATTGGACTTCAAATTTCCCAATTCAATTTTGATGTATGGGGGCAGTTCAACTGTTTCCAATTAATTTGAATGATCATTGAAATACTCGGCTCGGGTGATAATTGAAATAATAAAAACTTTAAACACTTTCGAGGCAAAAAAAAAATGAAATCTGGAATTGGGTGCGATTTATGGGTTCTCCACGACGGCGATGGAGGAGGGTAACGATCGTATGGTCGTAGACAATGGAAGGTGAATTTGGGCTGTTGCTGTTCCTACTTCAGTTGTTGTTCCCACTATTGTTAAGAAAGTAGCGTGCAACGCTGTTTGCGGTGGAAATTTCGGCTCAAGTTCCACTCGTCGTCGCCATTTTTGTGGTTTTTGGTTGGTCATTTGGTGGAAAGTGTAAGGGAGGCAGAGTTGGGATTTCGCATGTAAATCCATGCAGGCAAGGTTTCTAATTTTCGGCTGAGTTTTTTTTATTTCTTTGTCTGATTTATATTCCACGTGGGATCTTTGTCCTCTCCGTGGCACATTCCGTTAGTCTAGGATGAGGGAGATCAACTGGATGATGAACGGGTAAGAAACTGGATGGTTGGGTGAGCAGTGAGTTATATTGTACTCTAAAATTTAGTAAGCATTGATTAAATTTCATCACAAAATATTTTTTTTCATAACCTCATTAAAATGGAGCTCAAATAAGGGCTTAATATGACTCGCAACATTTCAATCACACATTTTATAAGTTTTTATTAAAATATGCTAAAATTTTAATTTTAATCCTCACCTAACAAAACTAAAATTTTGCAGGGAGCACATTTGTTTTAGGAATGAATAGGAGTTAATTGTTCCAATGGTCACTGAAGTTATGTCTATATTTTTTATTGCTCACTAAAATTTAAAAATGTCGAATTTGGACCACTGAACTTTAGAAAACGTTATACGTTACTCACTGGCATAATTTTCGTCTCAAACCTCTAACGAAATTGTTAAATGAATGCACATGAAGCTTAGTCGAATTTTGACAGCTAAATTTTGAAAAATGTCTTCTATTGCTTATTAAACTTTGAAGTGGTCGGATTTTGGCCACTAAACTTTAAAAAATGTCTTCTATTACTCACTATAAATTTGGATTTAATTAAGCCATTATTTAGCTTCATTTAAAACAAAACTCTTTACTTTTCATACTTATTCTTAACCCCATATTTATACGATAAAATAGTTTACATGTAAATTTTAAAAAAAAATCCAACATTTTAACCATAAATTTTCCAAAAAAATCACTATTAAAACTCTTTTTTTTTTTAAAAAAAATTTGCGATCAAATAGGGCTAAAATTCGTTGTTAAAATTTGAATTTAATTTAATTTAAATAATAAATATATTGTGTGTTTCATTGCTATTAATAGTTACTTCCTTTGCACAGCTGTGCAAAATGTATTTTATTGCTCGCAATAAATTTGGATTTAATTAAAATTCTTGTTAAGATTTGGATTTAAATTTTATTTAAAAACAAATTCATTGCATTTTTTGTTGTAAAATTCATATTATGATGATGATAGCTTAAAATTCTACAAAAATAAATTAAAATTAAATTTTACTATTGTGTAATTGTATAATCATTCCTAGTGGTATAGACAATGCTTGCAAACCTGTGCAGAGGAAGTAACTACTAATTGCAATGAAATATACAATATATTTATTGTTAAAATTAAATTAAATTCGAATTTTAACAATGAATTTTATCCCATGTTTGAAAGCCATTATTTAAAAAAGAGTTTTAAATAGTGATTGTTTTGAGAACATATGGTTAAAAAGTGCAGAAAATTTTGAGTTTACATGTAAAATATTTTATTATATAAATGTGTGGTTAAAATTTATTATGAAAATTAAAGAGTTCTGTTTTAAAGGGAGAGAAGCAGAGACTTTATTAAGTTCAAATTTATTGTAAGCAATATAAGATGTTTTTCAAAATATAGTTGCCAAAGTTTGACTATATCAAAGTTCAATGGCTAAAATTCGATTACCTCAAAGTTTAGTGAGTAATAAAAGATATTTTTCAAAATTTAGTAGCCAAAAATTGACTATCTCAAAGTTTAACGATGTGACGGTGCTCTCACATGTGCATTATGTTAGCTACGTCATCAATTTCGTTAAAAGTTCGGGGTGGAAGTTATGTCAATGAGTAACATACAAAATTTTTCAAAGTTTAGTGGTTAAAACTCGACATTTTAAATTTCAGTGAGCATCGAAAACATAGATATAAGTACGAACTGATTGGTTCTTAGATTAAAAAAAATGTTAAGATTTTTAATGTACTATTTTTATTGGGGAATTTGCTTTAAAAACCTAATCAACAATAATGTTTGATAAAATAATCTATGATCAATACTTTTTGGTTAACTAGACTTTGGTCTATTTTATCACGTGTTAAAAGTTTTAAACAACTTTCATTTAAAATGTCTAAAATGACCAATTTGAAACAAAAATTTACAAAATCTCCTAACATAAATTCTCACTTTCATTCTCACTTTTTATGGCTAATTTAAAACCAACTGCAAAAGACATGCTACCTTTTTAAGCGCTTGAGTGTCATTTTAACTAATTTTATGATACTATCACTTTATGTTTCCTCCTATTCACATAAATATTAATGAAAATAAGTTTTAACTATATTTAGAGTCTGTGACCTAAAATGGTTTCCATCATTATAAATGGTTGAGTGGCGTAAATTTTATGTATGTTTCACTTTATATTGTCTCATATCCACATGAAAATGAAAGTAGACAAATTTTCACTTTATTGAGAGTGAAATCAAGATCGATAGCCAAAATTTTAGGCTGCCGTTTAAAAAGAGTGTGCCGTTTTAACTAATTTCGTATATCATTTCACTTTATTTTCACTCGTATGCACATGACAATGAACGAATCAATTGATACAAAGTTCATACTATAATGATCAATAATATTGTTCTGTGAGTAAACTACACTAGACTTAACTACAAACGAAGGTAAGTAACCCAAATTTTATCATATTCCAATTATGAGATTAAATACTCAACACAATTAGCTCGTTCAACTTGTATAAGTCTTCGAAGATGTTCTAAGATTTAATTGACTTGTTTTGGAGTGAAAGCAAGGCCTTGTGACCCAAAATGACATTGTGTCGTTTTAACTACTACTTTGCGTTGTTTCAAATATTTTTGTGTTCATCTCGCTTTATGTTCATTCACATAAAAAATTGACGAATGCAAGTTTTCACTATATTTGGATACCAAGTTGATACAAAAGCTCACCCGATAGTAATCAATAGTATTGTACCCGCTTAAGAAGGATCAAGCATCGCTTGAAAGCAAATGAATAGCTATTTAACTACGGATTCATGTTTGCAAGAATGACTCCCTTCTATTTCTAATATTTAGAATGGATTAAATTAATGAATCAACTGATTGATGGGTCTAGATTTTTTTGATTACATTTCTATTAGCTCATTTTAACTTCTACGAGTCTTATAGAATGTTCCAAGATATGATCGACTTGTTTGGAGTGAAATTGAGACTCTGCAACCTAAGATGTCATGCTACCATTTTAAATTATTAGGTATCATTTTAACTAATTTCGTATCCATTTCGTACATGAAAAAGAATGAATGCAAGTTTTCATTATATTTGGACCCAATTTCGATGCAAAGTTTCCTGGGATAATGACCATCACTATTATTCCGTGAGTAAACTACATTACACTTAACTATGAACGAATGTAAATAGTCCAAATTTCGTTATATTTCAATTATGAGATAATATCCTCAACAAACTAGTTTGTTTAACCTGTAGAATTTTTTAAAGATGTTTCAAGATATGATCGACTAGGTTTGGAGTAAAATCAAGATCCCGTTACCTAAAATGGCATGATGTCATTTTAAACGGCTGTGTGCCATTTCAATTATTTTTGTGTTTGTTTTATTTTAGGTTTACTCGTGTCTACATGAAAATGAATGAACGCAAGTTTTCGCTACTTGGACAACATACTCAATAAAAAGTATATGCGATAATGCCCAATACCATTTTTTATATCAAAATGAACGAATTCAAGTTTTCATTACATTTAGACACTTATGTTGATACAAAGTTCAGGTCAAATGATCAACATTATTGTTTCATGAGTAACCTACACTAAACTTCACTATGCACAAAAATAAATAATCCAAAATTTATTATATTCCAATTATAAGACAAAATAATCAACAAATTAGCTCATTTAACTAATATAAGTCTTCTAAAAATGTTCAGATTTATAATAAACTAGATTTGGAGTGAAATTAAGACCTTGTGATCCAAACGACATGCTTATATTTTTAAATGATCACGTATCGTTTCAACTAATTTTGTGTTCGTTTCAATTTACTTTCACTCATATCCACATAAAAATGAAGAAGACAAATTTTCATTATGTTTGGACTCCACATTAAATATAAAGTTCACATGATAGTGATCAACACTATTTTTACGTGAATAAAACGCACTAGACTTCACTATGAAAGAAGGCAAGTAACTCGAATTCCATTATACTACGATTATGAGATAAGATACTTAATAAATTGGTTCGTGTAACTTGTATAAGTCTTCTAAGATGTTTCACGTTATGATCAATCAGTTTTGGAGTAAAATAAAGACCACGTGACCCAAAATGGCATGCTGGCGTTTTAAATGGCTATATTCCATTTTAACTACATCTATATTGATTTCACATTATGTTCATTTATATCCACATAAAAATGATCGAATGCAAATTTTTACCACATTTGGATACCCAGTTCGATACAAAAGTTCACCCAATAGTGATCAACACTATAGTTTTGTGAGTAAACTACATTAGGCTTCACTAGAAACAAAGGTAAGCAATCCAAATTTCAATATATTTTAATTATAAGATAAGATAATCAACAAATTAACTCTTTTAACTTATATAAGTCTTTTAAGATGTTCAAAAATATGATCAACTAGTTTTAGAGTGAAATTAAGATACCGTGACCTAAAATGACATGATGTCGCTTTAACTAATTTCTTGTTAGTTTCACTTTAGATTCACTCGTATCCACATTAAAAGAAAAACAAAGATAAGTTTTTAATATAGTTGGAGTGATATCGATATCCCATGACCAAAATGGGACAAATTCATTTCCATTAATTGTGTCCATTTCACAAATTTCATTCAGCGAGTTAAATACATTCATTAGGAGCTTAAACCAACCAAATGAAAATTTTAACTCATCAAAATATATCAACGTAAATTGAAGTACATACCGTAGATGCCAATTTCAAAACATAAATCCTAAATGCCAATTATTTGTAACCCATAATCTCTATGCATTCCCTTAAAGAAAGCATCCATACAATTTGCGTTTAGAGATCGACACCGAGTTAGTAAAGAACTTGGAATCGCTAAAGTGCTGCTTTCAAAGCAAACAAATCAATCAGAAAAAGTTCCGTAACATAAATTTTCAAGAAAAAGTTCCAAAATATTTACACTACCGACTAGACAAAAGCATCATAATATCTCATTTTCTTTTTCGATCATGATCATCCTCATTGCAAATTGATGGACTAGCTGGACTGAGAATGTTTTACGGTTCATTCTATATAAGTATGCGAAATAAGATTGCATTAACATTTTTCGATGAATATCACTTAACTTCTTTCCAATATAATAAAACTTATAAAGGGAACACTTCATCGAAGATTTGCTTTTAATTCTATCTTCAGCAGGAATTGCGTACTTAGACAAGGGTAGGGTTAGCAACGGGACGAGACTGTGCAGGCTTTCCCTGCCCTTGCCCCCACAAGGCATTTTCCCCGCCCGTTACCCATTTCAGGCAAGGTGTGGTGGGGTAGGGCAAGGCAATGCGACCTCGTTTACATACCCATTTAATTTTTTAATTCATTTTAATGCCCTCATTTATTCAAGTGAGACAATAATATAATTATTAAAAAATTTAATTAATTTATTTATTTTTGAAAATTAAATTATTCGAATATATTTAATAGACTAATGTTTTTATTGTTTATCATACTCATTAGATAATCTCAATTGCCATGTTCTATTAGAATTAATGAAATTTGGCGAAATTTTTCCGTTTAAAATATTGAAGCCTTACAAAATAAAAAAAATAAATGGGGCGGGGGGCATGACGGTCCCCTTGTTACCCTTACTCACCTCGTACCCCCCTCGGGGCGGAATACAATTATCCAATTAAGCAGATAATTCCCGTACCGTTCAGGGTTGGGCCCACGAATATCGAGTTTGACGATATTTTTGCCATTCCTAAACAAGGGTTCCATTTCACAATAAAATATAAAACAGTCATATTAAATAAATAATTGATTATCAAAAAATGAAAAAATCTATAGCAATGCTAAGTGATACTTAGTGCAATGTATTTTTTGTTACTTTTATTAAAACATAAAGACGAACTTTTCAGAGTTAGATACACGATAGGATGACATTTGACCAAACTCTTCAGGACTATTGGACTCAATTCTCATTCTACTCAGTGCAGTTACAAAACTAGTGAATATAAAGAAAAATGAGACTCCAAATATCACCTTTGACAACATATAATAATTGAATAATGTAGAAAGCAAATCATTTCATGTGTGCATTGAGAAAACCTTACCTAATCCTTATTAGATACATGAATATCAGAGAGTATGTATGTTAAAGGTCGGAACACAAAAATCACTAGCCAATAAAAAAAATACGATCCAACAATAAATGAGTTTGGTTACCTCTGCACAAAAAATGTGACCTACTAAATTAAGTATAATAGTGCACAACTCACTAGTTAATATTCCCTCAATCTTGTTAGAAAGGATGTAAGATCATTCAATTCCAAACAGAGGAGTAATTTTGTTGTTATTATTCCATATTCCTCTTGAAAACCTATAACTAATTGATATTCTATAGCACTAAGACGGTAGTCATTAGACAAAAAAAAAAAATCTCTCCTCAAGTATGCCTATAAAAAACCTGATATGAATACTTCACCAAATAAACACCCGAATAGGTAGTCCACTAGCGGAAAAAAAAGTGCATTGAAGAATGGGTGTGCAGCATCAAAATAAAAATAAAATGAGTCCCAGATGACTTTATCCAGTGAAAGTATAGGCAGCATGTTTCTTTCCATTGGATCCCGCATTCATTTACCTAAAACTATCAATCAACGATGAATAAAAATGTAAAATGAAATACAAAATTATATCTTCCTACAAAACTTAAATTCAAAGTTTTTACCAAAATAAATAAATAAAATGAAAACACCTAAATAACGTCAAGAAGCATACAGAAGAGGTGTAATTGATTTCCTTCCTAGTTTTTCTCATAATCTATTCACATAATTGTGTTTGCCACTGAACAAACAAAAATAGTTTTAGATATTTTCTTCTTTTTCCTCTCCTCTAGCTGCAAACAAAATCAGTAGATCTACATGAAACACTTAACCCTGTTTCGGGCTCATTTTTCACGTTGGACCGTTACTTGCTTTGATTGGGGCCCACCTGTGAGTATGAGAGTCAAAAAAATTATGGCTGATTTGATTGGCAACAGTTGAATAATGCATTTTCTTGTATAAAAAATAAACAGGGCTTAATAACCAAAATTATTAGGTTACACAGTATTCCTCAAATTTTTACACATTTTACCATGGTGCCAAGAATAAAAAAAAATATAATAAGAATGTAAGAATTGATCATTAGTTTTCAATAGTTGATGAACACATCCACGAGTAAGACGCAACCTTTAGCTAAATTTTCATATTTCTTCATCAATTTTCAACTGGGTAATGATTGGAAAAAAATGATTCACGTATGAGCAAAAGGGTTCATACTCGAAATAAACATAGTAAACTCTAGTAAAAAGAAATTAATCAAATCCCACAATAATAATCATGTTGAAATCATGTCTTCATTGTTGCCCAAAGAGAAGAAACAGCTAAAAGGGGAGCAAAAATTAAAAATAGTTTCTCTGATAAAAAGGTATAAAGATGAAGTCTTCATGTCTAAGGTTAGCTCACTACGTTATTGGTTCCTGAAACTGGAATGAATGAATGATTCTTATGAAACGACAGTTCGCTAGGGTGTCAAAACTCGTAGTGATAGCAAGAAAGTTGGGATAACAATGACAGACATATCCTATAGGGGAAGAAGAGGAGAAGAAGAAGGAAGTGTATCGATTGTGAATGTTGTAATTTGGCCATTTCATTAACCTTATGGTAATGAAGAAGAGAAGAAAAGATGATTTTGTCAAACTAGGAAGGGAAAATTGGTTGTCGTCTTTTACGTGAGGGTGTTTTAGGTAGTTTATAAATTTTTAGTTAAAGTATTTATTTTTAATTTATGAAAAATTACAAAGTGTATCAGAAAATAGGCTATTCGACCCAATTTGGCAATTTCCAGTATTATTTTAGGACAATACTTGGGTTTGATAATGGACACTATGAGTCTGTTTGGACCCGATTTTTTCACCAAAAAATTTGATTTTTTTACTATTATTTCACCATTCCAGCCGTCATATTTGACTTCATCTCTCACAAGTGAACCCCACTTTTTTCCTAACGGTCAAAAAATCAATTCTAAATATCACTTCCAAACAAACTCTATAATCGTAACTGTGTCCATAATGCAAGTAGAATAATCCTTATTTTTATTCAGCCCTTGTTTGGTACCCATTTTTACCAAAATACATTTTTCTCTCTTATTTTTAACAATACACTCTTCAATAAAATAATATTACACGCAAAACTAAAATTTTTCCTTATTTTTCAATCACATATTTTTCAACAATTACTATTACAAAATACATTTTTACTATCAAAATGAGAAACAAACATGCTTTCAATATGCTCCATTTTCTCCATAGTCAAAACCCCTAATCGTACCATTTCAAATTTTCATTTTCTCCATAGCCAAACCTTTCTGGCGGGAAATCTAGAACAAGGAGAGAAGATTTATAGTTTAAATTCTCGCACTTCCTATCTCACGTGTACACAGGGACTCACAGTGAATTCGAGAATTGAAAAGTTGCTCAAAAATGGAAGTTAGCGAAAGCAACGCGATATTCGAATCGTTGAACTTGAACCCCCAGCTCTTCATCAATGAGGTTCTTAATTTTGTTGATGATCTCACCGACGAGGCGTTCAATTACTTCCTTGAGTAAGTGCGAAAACTAATCTGGGAATGGACTGTTTGTTTTAAGATTTAAATGGAATTGATTGTTCAAGCTTTTTGAGCCCTCATACCACATGAATCTTGAGGTTCTATATTGCTGTTTTTGTATTTAAGAAAGTGAATCCATTCACAGAACGCGCACACAGAAGCCTGTAATTATTTGATTAGAATTTTGGCAATATCATCTGTCGTTACAGGGAGGCTTCTGCTCAAATGAAAACTGAGGGCACTGATCGATCTGCGGATTTAAGCCGGGTATCTTTTTAAGTTTTATTTTCCTTTTTCACCATAATTTATGAGATTTTCATTACATTTTTTGTTGTTTGTCGTCACTTAACTTTGAAAGATATTGTACATTATTTACTTTAAACTTGATATTTTTCAAAATTTAACAGTTATACTAATGAGTAAGGTACGGAATATTCCAAAGTTCAGTAGTCAAAACTTGACATTTTAAATTTTAATAAGCAATCGAAAACATGAACCTAAGTTGACCATTGGAACAATTAATTCCATAATTTATTTGCAATCCAGAGGGGTAGCTTAGCATAGTGGTCAGACCTTGGGTTTTCTTCTCATGGTCACCAGTTCGAGTTTTTTTAGGACCACTGAGATGAGTATCCGATAGTAAATTTCAGGACTCCGTGGTATTAGTCAAGGTGCTCATGAGCTGACCTAAACACGGTCATAAAAAATAAATAAATAAATTTATTTGCTATGCAAATTATTGTTTTGTACTTATATTTTCGTTTCTTTTAAATTCTTTTGTTTTACGTCAATAGGGTGTGGCATACATTCGGAATTTGGTCCAGTTGACATTGGACAACCGGTTGAAGAAGTGGGAAGAATACTCTCTTCGATTTTGTTTTCATGTCCCTGAAGGATTTTCTCTAACAAAAGCCGTATGTTTACTGGTGGTTGCTTTTTTAGTTAATCCCTTTGATCATTTGTCTGAATTATCTGAAGCGTATTGTTCTCCTGAATATTTAATATGTTCCTTAGTAGTAATCAATTAATAGGGATAATTCAGATTCTTCTGGAGTTGTGACCAGCTTGATAGTTTGGGAAGTAGCAAATCATGCGTAATAACTATATGCATTTCTGACATACAACTCAGGCCATCTTTGAGTGAAGCAATTGGGTGGGAACAAATGTGGATTGAAAGTCT
Source organism: Olea europaea var. sylvestris (assembly GCF_002742605.1). Lineage (NCBI taxonomy): Eukaryota > Viridiplantae > Streptophyta > Magnoliopsida > Lamiales > Oleaceae > Olea > Olea europaea. The sequence goes on from NW_019231420.1 coordinate 641,318, forward strand.
CTGGATCCATTGTGCCAAGAAACTAAATGCATTCCCTTGTTTGGTGTGATAGGAAAATAGATACGATGATGCAGCATTTCAAGTATTTTTAAATCAACACGTGGTTAGAATTTCACTCATGTCACCATTATAATGCTTCCCCATTTTCCCTCTAATCAAACTTGGGAAAGGCAAATCCATTTTTCCTTTCCTCCACCTCTGAAACTTTCCCTCATACCAAACATAATATTTTTCTATTTCATTGTGGATGTTTCTTATTTGTTATATATTTTAAAATGGCATGATGCTTAGAATGATCAAAGTTTAAATGGCTGGCCAGGCTTATGGGTGCTATTTTTCTCACCCATTTTACATTTTACTACTGCAATGTCAGGTAACATCCAGCCTGAAGCATTAGTATTGGCATTTTAATTTATTTTGAGCAAAATTGTATAACTATTAGAATCTATATTAATGCAGCACCAACCTTAGCGTAGCCAAATAGCAGACTTACAAGTGTTATTTTCGTGGCAAAAGGCTAGTTTAGGAATTGACACAATCTTGATGAAGGAAGAAAAGTTAAGGTTTCTTCAAGTTGATGAGCAACACACTTATGCTGTAGCAGCTGTACTAATTGGATTTATATTAATTTGTGTATAGTGCACTTCTAGTTATCAACTCTGATAAATCGGTTACTTTAAGACTTTACGTTAGATGCATATAACTAATTAAAGTAACCTACCCTTCTAATATGTCCCGGTGACATAACAAAACTCTAGATAGAGATTTCAAACTATTGATAAATTATTATGCTACTATAAATCAATGGGGATTATATGCTCATATTTTCTCAGTACCTTATAAACCTTTCCAGAATTTGCAACTCTGAAGCACCCGTTGACTCGACCAAATTATTAAAACACCAAAAATGTAAAAGGACAGTAGGTTGTCGCACCATCTCTTCGAAAAGTCTTCCTTTTGTTCATCTCATCCTAAATCTAGTCATATAAATAAGTTATCAGAGTATAAATAAGTTATCAGAGTATAAATAAGCTATCAGAGTGGGGTTCCCTATAGCCGAATTAATAATTAAACTAGGGATCTTGAACAAGCCAAATAGCATTTATAGAAGTTCCTGAGTTGGCTGGAAGTGTAGACATTCCACATTCTGAAGTTGCATTCTTTTGCATGCAGTCTTTGAGTTTGCTTTTCTTTAAGTGTGATTGTATCAGTTTAACAAATATGCATCTTAGTCAAATAGCTCATTGAAATGATTTTACAAACAATATACCACTTTTTGAGGTATTCCCTGCCTTTTTATAAATTTGAAGATTGTCAATACTAAAAAAGTGACCTGATTGCTGGAAAAGTAGCTCATATGATATTTTTAGGAGTGTCAACAAGAGACACAATGGGTATGCCATCTATTAAAAGAACATCTTGATGCTAGAAAAACACAGTACTTCCATCTTCTGTAAGCCAGACCCCTCCACCCACGCCATCCCACCCCCAGCCCTACTCACCGAATTTGGATCTCAAAATGCCTTTGAACATGTCTTTCTAGAATCCATCATCGGCTGATGATTTGTCAGATCTCGATACTCTTGCGGATACCGAGCTGGATGCACAGTTGAATTCTTTGCGAGACAAGCTTACTTTGGTAAATAAGATTCTTCAGACTATAACAACTTGTGTGATTTATTTTCTTAGTTTTTCTTATGAAGCTTAAATTACTAAAACAGGTTGGAAAAGAATCTAATGACCTTCGCAAAGAACTTCTTGCATTGGAAAAACAGTCTTTATCAAGCAATCAGTGTGCTGGATCTGTTAAAGAAGCATTACAGTTATATGAGAAACAAGCTACCACCAAAACTTTACAAGGTAACTAAAATTCCTTTTCTGATAAGTTGGGAGTTGGAAATGAACCTGTAAGTCTTCTTTACGTCTCTCAAACCAAAATTTCTTGTTACTTTAAAAGGGGTCTTAAATATTTGGGAAGAGGTTATTATGTATTCAAAAGAATCGTGGAAAAGGATTCTAGCGACCTTCCTGAAGTTTATGAAATAATGCTTAACTTCTTGTTACTTCATGGGGACATGGTCAACAGTTATATAATTCTTTCATACTGCTCAAAGAACTTAGCTCACCAAACTGTTCATGATGCCTTCATGGAAGTGATGGATTGTATTTATCAATCTAAATATGAAATTGGGGTGATCTTGGTTTTTCTTTTCTGTATTCTCATAATTCATAAATAATAATAGGTCTCCATTTTACTCCTACTATTCTCATTCCCATGCTACCTAATTTTTATATGCCAATACATTGTCAATGTGCCAATTGATATGGATCACAACCTTGTTGTATGCACATTGAATAAAAAAATGCCATTGTTGTGGAACAAGATCTATTGCTTTAGAACTATTAAAAACTTTAATTTCTTTGCAGTTTATTTACCTTTCACAAGCCTAAGAAGGAACATAGATAGAATCTTATCAATTGATTTAAGTTCTCCTGCTTATTATGTGCTGTGAACTCCTTATTTCTCTCTTATTAACATTGACCTTCAAAATGTTGTCTAAATATAATAAGCTCAAGTATAACCTCCAGGTCAAAATCAATTTGACCCAGTTACTGAATTCATTTCCATAACGTTTCAAATTTATTACAGTTTTCCTGATCTGGGTGTGGTTTCTAGTCCTGTTTATTTGGCCTGACATTGTATTAGGTTTACCATTTTGGAATCCTCAGTTTATACTACTTATTGCTGCGAATTTTATTTTGAGAACAATCATGCTTGGTGTATACAATGTCAACAATGACGTACAAAAAGGATTTGAACAAATGGCATTGTCCTTTTGAGAACAATCATACTTGGTATACATCATGGTGTACACCATCTTTTAGACATTGTCACGTGGCAATATATCATTGAACAGATTAAAATTTGGACAGTTTTTTCACCAAATCAATTATTGACAACACTTGTAATGTCAATAGTGATATACAAAAAAGAGTGTACAAATGACATTGTTCTTTTGAGATCAATCATGCTTGGTGTGCATCATGTTGTATACCATCTTTTAAACTCTATTACGTGGCAATACACCATTGAAGAGTTTTTAGAATTTAGACAGTTTTTTCGCCAATCAATTGTTGACAACACTTGTAACGCAACAATGATGTACAAATGACATTGTCCTTTTGAGAACATTCATGCTTAGTGTACATTGACAAAATTTTGGCTAAATAATCTCTTCCTTCCTTTCGTCTTTTAGCAATATATGTTTGTATGAATATATGAACAAAATTACAATTGGGAGGTATAGAAAGAAAGCTATAAACCATGCGTATACAAGGAAACCTATAAAATCAATAATCAATCACGAGATAATAATATCATCTACATATATCAACAAACAAACGATGCTAGCAATATTCTTGTGAAGGAATAAAAATGCATCATGTTGAATTTGAGTAAAGGAAAAATCCAAAAGAGTGTTACAAAACTTGTCAAACCATGCTCGATGGGCTTGTTTAAGACTATACAAAGAGCGTATTAGCTTACATACAGAATTAGCTTAGGGAAGAGACATACTAGATAGAAGCTTCATATAAATGTCTTCCTTGCGGTCTCCATATTAGAACGCGTTATTCACATCCATTTGATGTAAAGACCTTGAATGGAAAGCAACAAGCAATAATAAGAGGCGAACAATGGTCATGAGCAAAAGTCTTATCATAATCTACTTCATACTCTTGACGATTATCTACAGCAACTGAGCCTTATAGTGCTCAAGAGAACCATTGAAACAAAGTTTGATGGAATATTTCCATTTACTTTCAATAGGTTTTACAGTATGTGGACATAGCACAAGATCCCAGATTTGGTTGGCCTCAAAAGCCTCAAGTTCTGCTTTCATCACCTATTGTCAATACTCTTGTTTCATAGTCTATCTATAGGAGAAATTAATGTAAACCAAATTAAAGTAGCAGTCATAGAACTATGGGAAAAAAATCATACCTATCAAGTGGTCGAAGAACACGAGAAGTGTGATGAAGAGGAACGGGAGGCCATAGATCATTTGGGCAGGATTTGATGTTGTAGATGGAGGAATGAAGAGGCTTGGAAGGACAGTAGTCTAAGAAAGAAGCTTTGGATTGTGATAAGTATAGCATACTTGCCAATGTAAACAAAACTCGGCTTGTTTCTATGGAGAAACAGGCAAGACAGAGAACAAAGGAGGGAAACCATAGGCTCTGAATTGAAGAAAGATTGTTTTCCCAAAAAAAACATTATGAGAAATTTGAATTCGTTGTGATTTAGGATCATAGTAGACGTACTCTTTTTGAATCCCACCATACCCTGGAAAGACACACTTGACAGGTTGGGTGGTGAGTTTCATCATTTCACGTGATAGTAAATACACAACCAAAGGGATAGAGATGAGAAATTTGGGATGATGACCAGAGTTTATAAAATGGAGAAGCATTATTAAGGAGTGAGAGAAGGTAAACGGTTTATGAAATACACAATAGACAATGTTTCACACCAAAAGTAAGAGGAAAAAGAAGACTTAATCAGAAGAGCTCGAACCATATCAAGAAGGTGGCAATTCTTGTATTTTGTCACCCAGTTTTATTGAGAGGTCGAAGGGCAAGATCGTTGAGAAATAATACATTTTGTTTGTAACAAAGATTGAAAGGTACTAGATATATATTTACTTTTTGAATCAGATCTTAAGGCTTTGATCGAGGAGGAAAATTGATTGTCAATGAGAGCAAGGAAAGTTAGAAAAGTAGATGAGACCTCACTCTTTGTATGAAGAAAATAAACCTTTGTGAAGCGACTATAATCATTGATAAAAGTAATAATGTATTTATAATGAGCATGAGAAATCACGGGTGTAAAATCTCATACATCACTATGAACAATATCGAAAATATGCAAGGTACGAGAACCATGTGATGGGAACGTAAAACTTTACTTTTAAGAAGTTTAAATGAAGCACAATCAAGAGAGATGAAATTGAAGCACCATTTTTATTACAAAGTAAGCTAGAGTTTAACAAATGTTCTAACACTTTAGAATTGGGATGTCTCAATTTTTTATACCAATCAAAGGTATCTAAAGTGGCAGAATTACAAATAAAAGAAAAAGGCGAAATAGGCGTTGGTGATATAGGAAAGAGACGTCTCTCCTTAGGTCCCCTTTACAATCATCCTTTTAGGCACTCGGTCTTTGCACATGACAACCAAAAGAAGAAAAGGATACAATACAATTATTATCAACAAGTTGTCTAACAAATGTAAGATTAGTTGATAAATCAGAAGAGACTAAAACGTTACACAAATCTGGTGATATATTCCTATGGTTGAGATAGGAAGATTGTTATCATCGGCAGTAGGTATATTGAGTGGTCCAGCATATGCTCTAACGTTACTAAACATAAAAGACCGTGAGTTATATGATTAGAAGCACCTAAGTTCAATAATTAAAAAGAATGAGTAGTTGATAGATTACCTAAGGCACCTAAAGCGGACAATGCAGAGATAACCATTTGTTGAATCATCTCAAGCGTGATGGGAGTTTGAAAAGAATTGGGAGAGGCTTGAACTTGAACCGAAACAAGTGGTGGAGCAGAACTAGAGGTGAAAGTGGCAGTAGCAACATAACTTGCTCCAATCTTACGTGAAGGACGAGTGGGGCACTCCTTAATAAAATGATCAGGCTTATTGTAATAATTACAAATTTTTTTGGGAACTGAAAAGCCATGTGATCGAACCCTTATACAATTATGATACTGCACATTAGACATATCCCAAGGCTTGAATCTCCATTGAGCCACATATGTAATAGGAACTGCTGTTACATGATTTTGTTGTTGTTCCAAAGAGGTACGAGTGATAAGACGTTCCTCCATCATTAATTCTCCTAAAAAACCATTCAGTATTGGAATGGACTTGCAATTCATAAGGCTAGACCTAATGGGTTCAAATTCAGCTAACGATTTCATAAGAAATTGATCCCTTTTTGTGACTTTGTGTACAATTTGGATAGCTTGCAAATTGTTAGGTGAAATCGAGGCATAGGTGATATCTGTGTACTTAACCTAAAGATCAGAAAAACTTGTATAATATTCTTCAATAGAACGGGAATTTGAGAAAGATTTGCTAATTTAAATTCCAATTGAAGTCGTTGAGTATTGTTGCTTTAAGTATAGATCTTCTTCAAGAACTCCCACATAGCACGGGCTGACTTGTAAGACCTGAGATTAAGAATAATCTGTGCATCAACCAATCCAATGATTCAGGTCATAATTCGAGAATTCTTGTTTTTCCACGCAAGATACCTTTCCTTATCCTTCTCTTGATTAGGAGGTGGGAGATTTCCATCAATATGTTCCCACCAATCACCTTTGACTTCAATTAATGATTGAAAGTGAAAAGCCCATGAAAAGTAATTCTTTTCAGTAAATCGAATACAAACACAGCCCAAACTTCAATCCAAAACCACAATTTAAACTTCGGTCTGAATTACGAAAGAGTGTCACCCGTGATATCCAAAAAATGAAGATGCAAAACACCAAAAATACTCTAATCCCATAGATGACACCAGAAATAGAATAATGCTATATGTACATCCTGCCTTACCACTTCGGATGACATTCTTTCCTATGTGGAGGAAATCCATGCAGTGATGTGATGGATGAGTTTAAAATCAAGAGTGTAGATATTGTCATGTGAAAGAGTGTAAATGATAGTGTATATGTAGCATGGTTGCCAGAAATAACCTACTGCAACTAAGACCTAACTCCAGAGATGTCGGAACTATTGAGTTCAACCTCAAACGGCACAAAGTAACGTGACAACACCAAGAGCAGTCAAACCGGTAGTGAAAAGAAGCGATAGACATCAATTGAAAGTTCCCACTTTGACGAACAGAAGGCTGATTACAATTGTCGACCACGATGAATAACCCTTCGACCACAGATGGGGTTTGGAAGCATATGAGAAGACCAAAAGTTTGAAAATTTCTAAGGCTTTGATACTATAACAGTATTTAGGCTACGTAATCTCTTTCTCCTTTTTGTCTTTTATTTATATACGTTTATATGAATATACGAGGACATAAAATTGCAATTGGGAGATATAGTAGGAAATCTATAAATCATGCCTACACAAGGAAAGCTATATAATCAATCACCATCTAATATACACTATCTTTTACACTTTGTCACGTGACAATACACTATTGAATAGGTTAAAATTTGGACATTTTTTTATCCAATCAATTGTTGATAACACTTGTAATGTCAACAATAATGTACAAAAAGGAATGTACAAATGACATTGTCCTTTTGAGGACAATTATGTTTGGTATATATCATGGTGTACACCATCTTTTAGCGCTTGTTTGGGACTGATTAAACTAGAATTAAAAGGAAAAATATGACTTTTAGCACAATAAAATATCATTTGTTTATTCATGTAATCTAACTCCTTTTAGAAAAGTACTGTACCCATCGGTCGTTGTCTAGAACAATTGCCGACAATGCTGTGAATTCATTGCCTCTCTCAGTTGCATAAATGGGCATTATGGACTTTTAGAATATATTGTAAGTCATTTACCGTAAATAGAAAAATGGCACCGTAGCTTTATCTTTAATATGTGTGGGGCCCATGAATTGACATAAAAAATGATTTTCTTCCCAAAATTACTCTTATAGAGGGATTTAAACTTTGTCATGTGGCAGTGCACCATTAAACAGTTTAAAATTTGGACAGTTTTTCACCCAATTAATTGTTGACAACACTTGTAATGTCAACAATGATGTTCAAATAGAGTGTACAAATAGCATTGTCCTTTTGAGAATAGCTTGAATATCTGAGGTCTAATTTGCAAGATTTTCTGACTTCTTTAATCAGTTCACACTTGGGTTAATATTATATCAAATCTCAAACTTTTAAGTAGATTCTTCTTTCAACAGAGTTAGCTACTACTGCGTTGGAATTCCGTTCTAAATTGGAGAAGCTGAATAGGAGAAGTATGGATGAAATTCAAAGCATCAGAGCAAAAAGGTTGCGTATACCACAAGAAGACATGTTTCAAATGAATCTAGGCAAGGGTAATTATTATGGCAAGTTGCCAGGTTCTGTGTTAATGTTGAATGATTTTGAAGAATACTAAATGCTGACTTGAATTTTGTAGGCCTGTTTAATGGAAAACTGGACGATCTTCAACAGTTTCTGGATGAGATATAGACATTAGAAATCTTTCTACTGCATAGGTATGCTGTTTTACATGTTTCTTGATGTAAGAATCCTATACCTGCCTAATTGTTTTTGAATTTTTCTCCTTGAAGGAAAATATAATTTTCTCCCTATCTAAAATTAAATTTTGTTCGTCAACGCTCCTGAAGGTGCTTTTTCATATTTACCTACGTTACTGAAGAAACAAAGAACCTTCTAATAATCAGTTTCTTTTTTTTTTCCTTTTTTTCTTTTTTTTAACTAGTATAAAGTTAAGGAATAATCGGCCTTTAGTCTCCAACCTATTGCTTGAGTAGCAAATTTGTCATCAAGCTTCATAAAATGAGCAAGCTGGTCATCAGTCTTTATTGTAGTTGCACAAGCTAGCTCAACTATGGAAATTATCTGGGAAGGCCAAGCATTAATACTTTTAATTCGTGACGTGACCTTCATATGCCCTTTTTTTTTAATAAGTCAGGTTTTGTTTTCCAATTCGGACCAGTGTTCAAAATTGTGTGAGGAATAATTTCTGGAGAGCTATGTGATGACTTGAAGATTCGAACAGTTTTTGTGATTGAAAGTTGATTGTGCAATCATAATGTGTAACCATTCTTTTGAAATGGAAACAATTCTGTTCGTGCTTTGATACTGCGCATAAGCTAAAATTGGATGGAGGAGTAAATTCCAATTTGCACAGTTTTCACCAAGCATCATAGATGAAAAATGACAAGGAACTAACTCTTCTTATCAATGAAAAAATTGGTCCCTTTTTGTTGAAAACTGATGAACTGATTGCACTAAATCAATCGAATTTTGAAAATTCTCAAAATGAAGTACGAAGTCTCAAATATAAGCTTTCTTATCAATGGATATAGCAAATAATTGTAGTTTTTAATTTAAGCTAATCTAATGGTGTAGATTTATCTATGTTTTTAAAATCTTTATACATCCAAACACCAATTTAAGCTTTAATAGATTTAGACAGTTAGATTAGCTTAAATTAAAGGTTGGGATTATTATATCTTTGGTTTATTTGTTTAAAGAAGAGAAAATTTGAGAATATATAATATTTCAATTAATAAATTATTTTTATAAAAAAATAAAATTTACTTTTAACTTTTAAAGTTATTATTATATATCTAACCCTTTCTTTTCTTTTTTCTTCGTAGAAAAAGTTGGTTTGTTTTACATTTTGATTTGATAATGACATATCGACCAAATTCACCTTTGAAATCGTTGCAGTTAATGCCCGCCGAAGGTGAGCCGGGAGTAATACACGTCCCCATATCATGGCAAGTGCCCATAATGAGGATGCTCCCATTTACCCCTATGTGGTTGATCGACAAGAAATAAGTGGCTTGTCCATTGCAATTAAGTAGTACATATACGTCATTTGATTCAGTTTCTGTTTGGAAGAGATTATTTGAAGTTAAAAATTATTACTTTTGGAAAATGTGTGGTAAAAAATTGAAAAAATAAAAAATTATAGGTCCAAGTATAATATTATTTTATTGGGAGGGCGTGTGGCAAAAATTGAGCTCGAGGAAAAATAAATTTTTTTTTTTGGAAAAAAGTGCCGAAACATTCACAATTTAATATTTCATTGTTATATATTCAAAATTTTTTTGTACTATCCATTTTAATTTGATAAAATATCTACTTTCATTATCTACCAGCAATGCTATAAAGCATTTAAATCAATAACCCTTCTGTAAACCTTGTGTTCTAACTTTATTGGTATATTTATTCCTATTTGAATAATGCTATTTGTACATAAAGAGTTGTATAATAATTCATATACAAATGTATCAAAAAGAGAGAATTTTTTCTTATTTGATTGAAATTTTTTTGACTCGATTATATCTTATGACATCATGTAAATGTAACACGATCGTTCCTACTTATATATTCTATAAACTATAATTTCAAATTTTATTTTATTTTAACAATTTTATAATGAATTTATCATTAATGAAACTGGCAAATTAATTGCCTACAGAACAGTTAATGTTGGACACTTCTTTTCTTAATAACTATTTAATGTGTGTTAAACTCTTAATTGTACACCTCAGCTTTTGTAATTAAATCCAATTCAAATTACCCAACTTACCACTCCTCAAACTCCCATCAATCATGGTAGTTCAGTAGATTTTGTCAATAGTGGGCTCAAAAATAGGAATCGCAATTTGCAATGAGAAAACTGTAACTAGGTCCCTAACTTTTGTGATATATGCAAATAGATCCGAAACCTTGAAATCTTGAAAAGCACCATACTCAACTTTTTGTTCATGGTGCAGAGAGTCCTTAAAGACTCCATCTAAATGGACATTAAATTGACATGTGACCACTATTTGTGACTTGTGAGGGTAAAATATACGGACAATGAAAATTATGATTTGAAGATTGAGGATGGACCTGTCAAGATATGAAAGTAAAGGACTTATTTTACATATGTTAAACATTGGGGACCTACACAGAAATTATCTTAATTCAAATTCCCATACAAAAACCGTTTTTCACCGTTACAAGAATTCCTCCATAGATACACCCCATCTTTTCCTCCACCCCCACCTCATCCCCCACTCCGCATATTTACGCACTCAAAAGACGAGAAAAAAACTCAAGAAAATCATCACCAGATCCCAGGGTTTTGCCTTTTCTCTCTAGTGATCTAATTTGATCTGATCATTTTCCATTTCAAAAGCGAAAATTGACAGAAAGAACCAAGGAAAATGGTTCGTATCAGCAATGGAATCATAACACTGTTAAACATTCTTACATTCGTAATTTCTGTAGCGGCCATTGGGTTTTCATTTTGGTTGGGAACACAGTCTAACGCCCCATGTCAGGAAACTCTCCGAAAGCCTCTATTATTTCTGGGTTTAGCTCTTTTAATCGTTTCATTACTAGGCTTATTGGGATCCTGCTGCAGACTTTCATTTTTCATGTGGATTTATCTTCTGGTTTTGTTCTTGCTTATTGTCGGATTGGCGGCTTTTACAATTTTTACAGTTTTTGTCACGAATAAAAACGTTGGAAAAGCACTGTCCGGAAAAGGGTTTGGAGAACACAGACTGGGAGATTATTCGCGTTGGTTGCAGAATTATGTGATTAATTCAGAAAACTGGGGTGAAGTCAAGAATTGTTTGGTTGATGTGGATTTGTGTCAGCATTTAATGGAGAAGAAGGGCAAGGAGTTTTACGTACATAACCTGTCTCTAATTCAGGTATTAATTCGTCTATTTCTTTGTTTCTATCTCATCATAGAGTATGTTTTCTGATTTTGTCCATAAAATGTGTCCATTTCATTCATAATCTGTGTCCCCTGTTGTCATTATCTCTTGGTATCATATGTATTTCGATTTTGTTCATAATCACTTTTGTCTTTGTTTCTGTATCATCGTATCATATATGTATTGTGTCTGTTTTTTTTTTTCTATCTCATCGTGCATAGTATTATGTTACGCAAGAATTTAAAATTAATGTCACTACTGTAGATTTCACATGCATGCACTGCACATAAATAATTGCTTGCAGAAATATGGATTGAAAACTAAAAAGCAGATTATGTTTTGCTTATAATTTGTTTATTTATTTACTATCATGTGAAGGATAAACACATAGAGTATTGGTAGAGGATATTTGGATTTTCTATTATTTTTTGAAAGATCTTAAAACTTGGTTATCCAACCATATTTTCAAACTCTAATTAATCAATATCTCAATGATATTCTTGGATTTCTTTCCTAAGTAGGATTATACAATCAATGACAATTACTTCTAATTGTGTTTTAATTAATTATGTTGTGAAAGGAAACTAATTAATCGCCTTTCTTAAACTTCTACTTGATTTCACGAGTTTCTTAAACTAAATGAATATTGCATCTCGATTTTAAGATTCTTATTATAAGATTTTACAAAATTCTACCGAATGTCAAATACCTTCAACTCTTTTCTATTACTCGCGATAGAGATCAGTTATGATAACATTGGCGGAGTCGAGAGTTTATTGAGAATAAAACTTAAAATGTGTTGTAGTTTTTGTTTCGATAAGCATGTTATTTATGTGTTGGAAGTGTGTGTGTGTGAGTGAGATCATCTTTCACCAATTTCTTGCATGCAGTCGGGTTGCTGCAAGCCACCGGCTTACTGTGGCTTCCAGTCCAAGAATGCAACCTATTGGATAGCGCCGAAGACTGGCCCAGCTGTGTTCGATCAAGATTGCAAGATATGGAGCAACGTCCAGAAAGAACTCTGTTTCGACTGCGAGTCTTGCAAAATAGCAGTACTTGATAATATTAAGAAAGATTGGAGAATTATAGCCATCATCAATTCTATTATCCTAGTTATTGTTATTATTGTCTACTCCATTGGATGCTGTGCGCTCAGAAGCAATTCTTACCGTGGATACTCGAAATACAGTGTCCCTGCTTAATTAATTAGGTGTTAATTGTGGAAAACTGGATTCAATAAACTCTGGTGCTGTTGATTTACTTATTCTTTTATTTATTTTTATGTGATGTGACTACTTTCAATACAATTTTTTAGTTATTTATATAGTTATTGGTTTGATGATGAAGGATATTTAGCGAGGTAGAATATAAAGTTTATTGATGTTATGGGTTGTTCAACAAAACTTTTGAGCAGATTCTAAAGATTTTGATAAAATCTGGTCGACGAAATTTTCCATATCCAAGGAAAAACATTCTGATCCCCCAACAGGAAAAATTCACAATTCTTTTTGTTGCTTCATCTACTTCACTTTAAGAATAAAATTTCAAAAACCTCAAAACTTAGCAACTCGTGTACAGAACCCGTTGTCCCAAAGGGTGGATACTCTAATACCAATTGTTAAAACCACATTACGTAAAGTGAGTTCTACCTAAGCTCTCGTTTGAGATCCATTTTTTTTAAAATATATTTTTCTCTTTTTTTCAATCACACATTCTTCAATAAAATAATATTATCTACTAACCCAAAACTTTTTCTTATTTTTAAACTGCATATTCTTTATTAATTTACTATTCCAAAATATATTTTTGAAAAATAATGTGGCTCAAACAGGCCCTAAATGTGGGATAAGCAACATTGAAAACACATCTTCATATTCGTTTCATCAATTTTACAAATACAAAAATTCATAATACACAGTTACACACACACACACACCATTATAAAACAAGGTGGTACAAGAGCTTATAAGGATAATGACCATTAAAGAAAGAAACTCGTGAAGAATGCACGATAACTCTATTCTCAAAATCTATATCACGATTAACAAAAACCATGATTGAAGTACAATGGAACTTGTAAAACAGTTGCAGTTACATGTTCCACAAGGATGGCATGGTCAAAAGACAGGCAGTGAAGTTTCATTTGAGAAAAGTACATCCCAAAAACATGAAAGCATACGCTACCAGTGACGTTAGAAGTTCAAGATTCCAAGTGGGTTGCAACAGAAACGATGGGATCAATGGAACCAAGAAAGAACCGCATATCCAGCCGACAACAAGAGCCCCGAATCTGCCATGAATAGAACAAATATTCGACAATAAGTAACTAATAGCGCAGTGAATCTGATATTTGGGGGAAAAAGGGAAATTAAAGAGCCCTTCTCCCATAAAACTCACCCAATAATAGCAGCTCTAGGCAAGCTCTTGGTCTTGTCATTGAGGAAGTATATGCAAGCTGCCAAAGACAACGCCACCTGCGCAGGGAAAATTATACATAATCAAAATATGCCAGTTGACAACATTCAAGTGTTTGAAATTAAATTGTTAGTATAGATGTAAACATAATTACATAAGCATGAATGCATTATACCTCCAAGGAACATGCATTATAGGATAGTCTTAATGATAAGAGCAACAGCATCATTGAACATTCTAAAAGTAGATATGTCGGGAAAACGAAAGTAAAGGTCTTTTCAAATTTTTCATATGCCAGAAATATAAAATAAATCCATTCCTCCAAGCAATCACTTCCATTACACAAAGTATAGCAGGCAATTGGAACTTATGACTGGCACGAACCTAATAGTTTTCTAGTCATTCTAACATTTTCTAATGGGAAAATGTCCAGCAAGCATAGTCTCAGAGCAAACATATTTTTTCTCTCCTGCATATAATCACCAAATAAGCCCCATACAACCATGCTCTCGATCACCGTACTTTAAGATTTAGGAAATTGCTTAATTACAAAGTTTTGACTACTATGCCCCTGTTTGGTACAGCTTTAAAAGTTGACAACAATCTTAAGTCAAAGTCAATAATTAATTCTAGTCATATATTTCATGGAATCTACAATTTTTTTCAATTTTTCAACCACCAAAAATATGATGTTTAGCTACACAAACACATGGTATAATTAAAAATATGACAGTGAGATCAATGCCACATTGTCCAATACATAAAAATAAAATATAGTTTTATTGGACAATATGCCAGTGATCAATGATAGACTGATGGCCTGAATAGCATTACTCTTAAAAATAACCCATTTTTTTATATCATTTTCCTAATTTATTTTCAAATACAATTAGTTCAACAAAAAACAAAGCTATAGTCTTGATAAATTTGGGAGTGGCCTTTGGAATCCTTTTCAGTACTTTGCTTAGTTCATTTTGAGATCCAAAGATTAGATCTTTAGCAACCATTAAGTTAGCTTAGGATCTATCCTTCCTCTTCAAATAATAATCAGTTCAAATAAGGAAAACAAGTAGAGCCTAAGTTTGATTGTAACACACGAGAAGTTTGCCAAGGTCATATGGTGAACCATGTGATGATAAATTAGACAAACGATAAGAAAAATGTTAAGATGCCGAAAAGTTCTTATTTTTGAGTGAGAAGCAAACATTTCCTATGACGCAGATGCTTGATACTGATTCCGTGAGAAGAATTGAACACTGGCAACCATCCATGAGATCATCTTTCGTAAGCCTCAAAGAATGAATTGCATCACAATGTTTGGTGAATGTCCAATAGTTTTTTCAAAGGCGGCAATGGTACAACTTAGCTATTTTAATAGAGTTGAAGAGTAAAAGAGCGCCAGGGGCCAGGTTCAAAGAAGAGTGAAGCGCATGAAAAGGCTTTATTTTAGTTTGTTAAATTGTATGGATATTTGTTGCTGCAATTGGATCAAATGCTGAAACACGCATAATATATTCACATGAAGTTACTATGTGGCGGATTCTGTTTAAATAACAGGTGTTTGCATAAAGTTGCTGCAATTTCATATATTGTTGAATATAATGTGCATGTATAGAGAATTGTCGTTGAATATGACGTTCTTTGCTTCAACAAAATATGTTCTCATTTTGCACTTTGGCTCCCAAGAGACCTTGGCGAATTCCCCGCACTTTGTATTTCATAAATGCTCAGAGATCCCTCTGCTAGCCACTGCAAACAATTCTATATAGCCTCTTTCTTATGTAGATGAGTTGGAAGGGTTTACAATATGATCTGATGTATGCACACAAGCCTGGACTGAAATTCAATAATATCTAGTAACGCATTCTGAAATGTCAAGTGATTTTAAAATGATGTTATTTATTAAAGGACAGACGACTTACTTTCAGGAAAATTTTATATTATTGATTAAAGTTTTGATGTCGCTGTCCTGGGATTGTATAGAGGGAAGGAAGGTAGCAAATCAAAACTGTGGGAGGAGGTCAATCCAGAAACATTCGACTAACTATATAATTTCAAGATCTATTAGATTGCAGAAAGCTAAGAACTGGAGGACAAGTTCAATCCACCAGAGGAAACTGATGCTCTAAACAAGCACTCACAGGTTTCTCCATCTCTTTTACTCTATTTCGTATATAACCAGACAGTACATTACTTCCTTCTAGATAAAAGCTTTTGTTGTGGGAGGAGGTCAATCCAGAAACATTCGACTAACTATATAATTTCAAGATCTATTAGATTGCAGAAAGCTAAGAACTGGAGGACAAGTTCAATCCACCAGAGGAAACTGATGCTCTAAACAAGCACTCACAGGTTTCTCCATCTCTTTTACTCTATTTCGTATATAACCAGACAGTACATTACTTCCTTCTAGATAAAAGCTTTTGTCGATCACCGTACTTTAAGATTTAGGAAATTGCTTAATTACAAAGTTTTGACTACTATGCCCCTGTTTGGTACAGCTTTAAAAGTTGACAACAATCTTAAGTCAAAGTCAATAATTAATTCTAGTCATATATTTCATGGAATCTACAATTTTTTTCAATTTTTCAACCACCAAAAATATGATGTTTAGCTACACAAACACATGGTATAATTAAAAATATGACAGTGAGATCAATGCCACATTGTCCAATACATAAAAATAAAATATAGTTTTATTGGACAATATGCCAGTGATCAATGATAGACTGATGGCCTGAATAGCATTACTCTTAAAAATAACCCATTTTTTTATATCATTTTCCTAATTTATTTTCAAATACAATTAGTTCAACAAAAAACAAAGCTATAGTCTTGATAAATTTGGGAGTGGCCTTTGGAATCCTTTTCAGTACTTTGCTTAGTTCATTTTGAGATCCAAAGATTAGATCTTTAGCAACCATTAAGTTAGCTTAGGATCTATCCTTCCTCTTCAAATAATAATCAGTTCAAATAAGGAAAACAAGTAGAGCCTAAGTTTGATTGTAACACACGAGAAGTTTGCCAAGGTCATATGGTGAACCATGTGATGATAAATTAGACAAACGATAAGAAAAATGTTAAGATGCCGAAAAGTTCTTATTTTTGAGTGAGAAGCAAACATTTCCTATGACGCAGATGCTTGATACTGATTCCGTGAGAAGAATTGAACACTGGCAACCATCCATGAGATCATCTTTCGTAAGCCTCAAAGAATGAATTGCATCACAATGTTTGGTGAATGTCCAATAGTTTTTTCAAAGGCGGCAATGGTACAACTTAGCTATTTTAATAGAGTTGAAGAGTAAAAGAGCGCCAGGGGCCAGGTTCAAAGAAGAGTGAAGCGCATGAAAAGGCTTTATTTTAGTTTGTTAAATTGTATGGATATTTGTTGCTGCAATTGGATCAAATGCTGAAACACGCATAATATATTCACATGAAGTTACTATGTGGCGGATTCTGTTTAAATAACAGGTGTTTGCATAAAGTTGCTGCAATTTCATATATTGTTGAATATAATGTGCATGTATAGAGAATTGTCGTTGAATATGACGTTCTTTGCTTCAACAAAATATGTTCTCATTTTGCACTTTGGCTCCCAAGAGACCTTGGCGAATTCCCCGCACTTTGTATTTCATAAATGCTCAGAGATCCCTCTGCTAGCCACTGCAAACAATTCTATATAGCCTCTTTCTTATGTAGATGAGTTGGAAGGGTTTACAATATGATCTGATGTATGCACACAAGCCTGGACTGAAATTCAATAATATCTAGTAACGCATTCTGAAATGTCAAGTGATTTTAAAATGATGTTATTTATTAAAGGACAGACGACTTACTTTCAGGAAAATTTTATATTATTGATTAAAGTTTTGATGTCGCTGTCCTGGGATTGTATAGAGGGAAGGAAGGTAGCAAATCAAAACTGTGGGAGGAGGTCAATCCAGAAACATTCGACTAACTATATAATTTCAAGATCTATTAGATTGCAGAAAGCTCGTGATAGACCTTAAGGCATACGACTGTGTGAGATGTTCGTCCACAACTCTTGGGGAACTATATCCATACGCCCAATCAGCAAGTTGCCATGTTCTAAGAATTGGCTCCGGATGTGAAGAATGGATTACGGAAAACCTGGCTACCAATAGAAGGTGACATTGTCCTCGGAAGCAATTACTTCGAATAGAGTCTAATTCTCTCACGTATAGGATTAGATCTCAACTTTTCACTCAAATATTTAGTTGTTTTATAATTCTCATGCCGGAGCGCCCCCACCCCAAGAAGAACTAAGTCCTATTTTAAATATGTAGCTTGATCTTGTAGTTGAGATGCCAACAGCAGTTTTCTCTTTTGTTAAATTGGGCAAATTTCGTTCTATAAATAGTTCATAACGGAAACGTACAAGCTCCTAAATTCAGTTTTACAATAATGCCAACATATTAGCTCTTCTGGATCATCTAAACAGTTGAAGCCTGATATTTCTTACTGCAATTTCTCTGTATCTGTCTCTTTACTGCCGATTACTAGCTTCCCCGGGTCAGTTCTTTTCCCAAAACTGAAGTTAGGAATCTTATTTCTGCAACACAGGCAATCATTTTACCGAACTTAGACAAAATTAACTACCTAGAGGCATTTAGGGAACACAATCAACTGATGAATTAACATATATCCAAAATTTATTGTCAATTTACTGTGAACTATGTGTTCTCAAAGAATCTAACATAAAACTTCCCAACAAATAGCAGTGAGAGTAAAATAGTTGTATAAAATGGGATCTTAGCCAATGACAATATTCTGTACTCTCCCAGGCAAGCAACCCTAAGTGGAACATGTTTGAGTGGAAATTGAATGATAACTTTATCACGAGTCAGAGACGTAAAACGAACCTGGAAAGCAGGCCCAGCTTCAGCAGAATTCATCACACTCCAGCACGCCATAAATGCAAATAGGAACAATCTTCTTAAAATGATTACAGGTGGGGGTACTTCCACAAAACTAAGCAAGTTCTTAACCCAAGGCGGAGACTCCTCGACTTTCTTTTTTAGCCTCGTCTTTAAGTTGATCTTTGTTTTCTTCCTATTCCTGAAGCTGCTCATCAGCAGTTTCTCAAAAGCAGCTTCTATTGATTCAGCACTTCTCTCATGACCAGCATACTGGCTCAACAAAAAATTCCGAGCACTCCAAACTTCTTCCTCGGAGGCATCAGTAGTTATACCCAGCCGCTTATAAGGATCCCAGACATTAACCCGAGGAAATTTTGAAATATTACCTATAAATATTCAAAAACCCAAAATAATTAATGTTAAATTGATATTTTCTTATTGTCAAGTGCCAAAATAAGTAACTTTCTTATACCGAAGCGTGACTCATTTCTAACTTATTTAATTATAAGTAAATATCCTAGCAAGTAAAAGTTTTAAGCTTGGCCAGACATGCTATTTGTGCTTGAATTCTTTCCTAGATCAGGTAAATTTACCTTCATATGGAGTATCCACAGCACATTTAGGACCCCGAAAATTGAAGCTGCACGGCGTTATTCTCTTCGACTTACCTTGAGCTGAACTGCATCAAAAATAAAGTTTCTTTTTTAGAAAAGAAAGGAATAATAATCTACGAACAAGATTATATATCGAATTAATACAAAAAATGTAAATTAATTCATGAAATGTAGCAAAAAACTTACAGTTGATGACCAAGGAAAGAAGGTGAAAGTATAGGGTTTGAGAGAAGATTTGCCGCCATGAGCTTAGTTTTTGTTTAAGCTTTCTTTGGATATTTGATAATTACAATGACAGGGACGCCATGGATGAGAGGAGAGAGCCCCAGTCCCAAATCGGATACGGGTTTTGGCAGGTTATGGTCCTCTGTGAGATGATGAGGGAGATAAAACGGATTCGGATTCAGAGTCTGGATCGGATTCTCATGGGTAGGCCAGTACGAACCCGCTAAGCTTCTTGTACTAGCCCGAGCCCAAATTGGGACAGTTCACGGGGAGGCCCAGACGTCTCTAAATAGGGTGAAAATTAAGGAATAAGCCATTTGTACAACATGCTTGATAATGGTGTAGGTGTCAAAAAAGTGTTGATGGGAAAGATAAAATATTTTTCAAACTGTCAAATGATAACCTGCCACGTAGCATGTTGTCAAACTTGTTGTAAAAATCATTGTACAACAAGCATGATTCGAGAATTAATGGCTTATACGGATCCCAGACGTTTCTGAACATTGTTACCAGTTTTAAATTATGAATTTCAAGCTATCTAGATACAATAATATTTTTACGTTCCATTTTTAAGATTAAATTTTGTTACATAATGAGTTGATAAACTATAATTTCTATATATATAACTAAAAAATGTAGTCTATAACATAATAAATTCATTTGTCATCTCCCCGAATATAAGCTCCCCACAATCGTAACCGACTGAAGATACCCAAAATGATGTAATTGATTAGAAAAGCGAAGAAAATTAGGTGCACGGTTTCTTGATCATCTGCACCTTTTCACATAACTGTTAAATTTATTTAAACATTTTATGTGGAGATGGAGACTTCGGTTTGTGGGTTTGGAATGCCAAAAGAAAAGTGGCTTGGCTTGAAGTCTACTTTGAAATTTTAGCAATGATTTTGATGATCTCTGGATCCACAAAATGGGACGTGCACCCGTTCTTATTCAAATGATCGTGATATTTGGTCTACGATGATTGAAGTAGCATCTCTGTTGTGTCTAATATTAGAAGGGATAAGTAAGCTATATGCATGTTGGAAGTTGCCGTCCTTTCCTAGTGTATAGCCGATCAACTGGAATCAAGTACTCTAAAGGTCGGCTAGATGCCTCGCCCTCCATAGGACAATAGTGACAGCTCTCGTCTATTTTGGTACACACGTGATAGACCTTAAGGCATACGACTGTGTGAGATGTTCGTCCACAACTCTTGGGGAACTATATCCATACGCCCAATCAGCAAGTTGCCATGTTCTAAGAATTGGCTCCGGATGTGAAGAATGGATTACGGAAAACCTGGCTACCAATAGAAGGTGACATTGTCCTCGGAAGCAATTACTTCGAATAGAGTCTAATTCTCTCACGTATAGGATTAGATCTCAACTTTTCACTCAAATATTTAGTTGTTTTATAATTCTCATGCCGGAGCGGTCTTGTGAATAAAGGCCCCGCCATTTCATTGCCTATTCTTGTCGTCGGAACCATAATTTAGGACAGGTAAGAGTATAGAATTTATTACCATTTGCAAACACAATTTTGTAGATGTATTCACTTCCTCCATCCCAAAATTGTACTATAATTTGTAATAATTGATTAATTATATGGGACATGAGATGATTCTATACATCTGATCCATCTAATTAGTTTAATACAGTAAAGAGATACCTGAATAATTAGTACATCTATTGGTCCATTTAGTCGAGCAATTAAAATCACTTGTGCGGCACATAATAGTTGCAAAAGTAACACTCATATTATCTTGGTCTTTCGCAAAAAATAGGTTAGTGAAATTGGAATAATATTTTCTTAGAACGAGCAGAGGGCACAGCCATATAGGCATTATTGGAAAACAAGAAGCACGATGACAAAATGATATTTCACTAATTCAATTTAATTTTGTTTTATATTTGTGTCATTTGGTTGACAAAACATACATTCTCAAATGAACCATTTGACATTCTTAATTGCTTATAAAAACTTATTTCAATAAAAAGTACAAAAAACATTTGGCCATAATCACTTATTTTCGCCACAACATTGGTTATATCAGACACCCTAAGAACCAGTTGTTTACAGAGGAAAGTCTACCAACAAAACATTTATTGGACACTCAAATTTTTGGGATTTTTGTTTCTATAGTCAGGATTGTTCACATAAAGCTCTTTGGATCGCATGTAAAAATAGCTAGCCACAGCCAACAAGTTTAGACTGGGCAGGCCATGCTCTCAGAAAGCCGACAGAATTTTTATTTTTCCTCGTATAATTTCATTTTCTTAAGATAAAAATGAGACGATCCAGCTCTCCAGACAAACTTTACTAGGCTATCAGAATACTTATCGACATGCTGATCGCAGGAGGACAAAAAATACATATTTAGCCACCAGCATTATATTGTTGAATGACAACAAGGCAGTATGGAACACAGGCTGATGAACAAAAAGGAAAAGGAAAGAAGATTAAAAGCTTAACCTCAGGCAAATCCAATTTCCAGTAAAAGAAAATCTGTATATGCATCCTTGTGTGTATACTGAGGATAAGTCGATGTAACCCTTGAAAGGCAGGGTAAGTTTCTATACATGAATTGTATCATTAACTTATACCAAAAAAAAAAAAAAAAAAAAAAAAACACAAAAAAAAATAAATGTGATCCCGTTAAATGCAATCCTCTCCTGGCTTCATATATAATCTTCAAGAAAGCAGCGTCAAAGCTAATCCTCGTCTCAAAATAACTCAGATGGGGAATCTGTATTGACATCCATTACTTGACTGCCTGGATTCCGACCACTGTTTACTGGAAAAGATGTTTGAATACCACCTTGTGGCTCGTTGTCACTTAAATGTTGCAGACACTCCTGCGGGTTGGCATAAAAATAATCTTCTTCTTTAGGTTTATCAGGAATCACCAACCTTACTGTAGGGCTTCCCATGCGTTCAGCATGAGTATCTTTAACCGCAGCTGAAAATTCGTCCCAAGTTAGCGAACCGGATTTATATTGGTCTATTAGATTGACTAAAAGCCTTCTATCCAATAACATTGTTTTCTTATACCCGAGATATCTGAAAGAGACACAACCAAAGAAATTTCAGACTGAAATATCTGAAGCTGGTAGGTACATAATAGATACACTAATTGATTCTTTTTAGAAGGGATAGAATAGGAAGAATACTCTGAATCATGAAAACAATAATGAAATGTACAATAACTTAACAAATCAACTAAGACAATAAATCCAGGCTTAATGAGAATCATTTTTATGCAATGAGTTAAACTTCACTATGGTCATTCTTTGACCTTTGTGTTTCATTAATCACTAGGAGGGAAGTTAGAGAATATAGTGCAAAATACAGAAATCTTCTTTCTAATTTTTTTTCAAGGCGAGTCAATTAATAGATTTATTTACCAAAAATCATTACCTCCGATGGCCTTCAACAACTTTAGCCATATTTCCGTCGTAGGTAGGACAAAAGATATCGCTCTCCAGCGAAACAAGATAATCGAGTGCTGCCATTTGAGAAGAGTGATTCTGGAACGAACTCAGGTCTGAAGACTTCAACAGTGTCTCCTTCCGAGCCTGTTATAAATTATGATAAAGCAAAAGACAAGTGAGATAAAAAAAGGCACGTGTTGATTCCATATCAGCTGTTAGCTTCGGCTAATTTACTTACCAAGTTGGGATAAGCTGCTGCAAGTCCATTCATTCTTCTTTGTCCACCATAAATTTCTCCAGCAGCAATGTAAATCTGGATATTGCGATCAATGTCTAATGCCCTTAACGTGAGCGCAGTTTCCTCAGGTGTCAAAGGACATAGACCGTCTTTCCTTTTCAAATCGGAGTTTATGATTTTCTCTTTCCACCATGGGTAAGCATATCTGGTGAGGCGAGAGGCAAAAGCTTAGCAAAACAATGAAGAAATATTCAATTTCTACATATACTTATACAATAGTATTGAACCATCATATTTAAAAGCTTAATATGTTAAAAAAGGAAATGAGATTATTCATCTAATTAATATATTCAACATGTCTCCTCGTGTGTAGGTTAGATCGAAAGCCCGACACGTGCACAATTTTGACATAAATGCGTTAGAGAGAAAATACATTCGTTTATTTAAATTAGGCCTTCAACAACATAAAGAAGTAAACAACCTCATTGTTGTCAACTCGTCCGTCTCGCCCTTATTGCAGCCATGAGTACAGCCAGAAAAAGCTAACATGTCCATTTCATATCTGAGATGAAGTACCATGAACTGACCATTTTGCCTAAGTATATTGATTATTTTCCTGCCCAATTCTTCAATCTGACGAGTGAACCTCAAAGCACTGAAGTTTACTCGGCAACGAAGCCTCTGAATCTCCAAGGGCTGACCGTTATTGGCAAGGCGAGCATCTGTTCTATTTAAATGCACAACTTTATATTTCTGAATCAGAGGAAGTATCTGCATTTTTAATGTAAAAAGAGTGAAATGCAATTGAAGTAGAAATCAGAAGGGTACAGTCTTGGATATTATAAAGCTTGATCATATTGTCTACTTTCTCCCCGAACACAGGTCGAATTAATATTCCTACTAAGTAAAGGATATACGAGGGCATTTAGGGAAGAATTTACCAGTGGACATAGTGTTAAGGGATAAAATCTCACATCAAATAAAGATGAAAATATAGACCAATTTATAAGAGTCGGGACTACTCCTGTTAACAAGTTTGACTTTTTAAAATGAAATACCAAGTCTTAATATGATATCAGAGCAAATTAAACTCCAACAACAATTCGATCCGATTAAAACTCAAAAAATGATCACATGAACTTTAAGATTGGTATGGTCATACGAGCCGCCATCTTGCGTGGATATGTTAATAAGGTTGGACTATTTTTAAAGATGAAAACATAGATCAATTTATAAAGATTTGGACTATTTTTAATAAGGTTGATCTTTTAAGATGAAACCTCAAATCTTATATACATAGTTCTCACATTGAGGGTGATAAAAATGTGTGTATTTTCTAGTGTGTTTCAGATTTTCTTTTGATTCATATTGCTCTTGTAATTGGGATGGGTCTTAATTAATTCATAACATAAAGCAGAAGAAATCAAAGCAACAAGACCACAAACCACCAACCTGATTCTGATAGTAAGAAATGTCCGACCAACTAACGGGAGGCATCGTATATCTCATTCCTAGCTCAACTCTCCTCTTGACTCGTGGTGGTAGTTCCTCCAATATCCGAACTTCATCTCTCAAGGATGAGATGAAATGGTCGACATCAAATATGTCTTGGAATTCACTGAGAAATCAAAGATAACGAATGTCTTACCAACTAAAAATATCCTACGTGATAAAGAATCAATTTATGAGTGAAAAATGGTATGATTGAGAATCTAGGCACACCTTGGGTCATTCCAAAAAGAAGTCTTATCCAGCTCGGGAACTATCAATGTAACATTCAAATATCTTGCTATTGCAACCATGTCACATATCTGTAGCCAAAGAAATGACAGTTCCAGTTAACCATTTGATTTTATTAGGAAAACTCAGGAACTCAAATAAGTTTCTACTTCATCATATGCATATCAATTAACAACTAAAAAATCCCACCGCTGCGCGCATTTGATTAAGCCCTCCGTTGCACGAGACCATCAGGTAACCATTGTTCTTGTAAACCCCTATATTCAAACACCACATCAAAAGGGCAGTCCACACCAGAATTCATGCAGTAAAAGGTTCAAGGGAAGTTAATTCTGGAGTATCATGCAAAACAAGTTCATACTAAAAGAATAACATGAGGAAAACAACACAATGATAATTAATACTACTACTAGCTAAACCTTAATCCCAAGAAACTTGGCGTTGCATACACAGATTCCTTTTTTCATTTCATTCGGTCTAGAACAAAACAGGGAAAATTGTAATAAGCCAATTTTTTTATTTTTATTTTTTAAAGAAGAAGAAGAAGAAGTTATAACTATAACAAATAAAGGAACCATCCAAAAGAATAGAAGAATCTACAAGTCCTTTAGTGATTAAGATGAATCTTGAATTGAAAGAATCTATCTGTCGATTGTAGACAGAATTTTCTTGAACCTCATAGGTTTACAGAACAGGATCCAGTTAGAGTATATCTTATATTGCATAATTTCTCACTTATCCATAAATTAAGATCGTAATTACTAGAATAAATGTTAACACATATAGTACTAAATCTAATAACATGTCCTTAGCAAGGAAAACACTTCAACATCACCACATAAGCACATTTAGTACACACTTGCATTTTATTGAAGAAAGGGAAAGAAAACAAGAACAGACTTGTTACCAATTATTTGCTACTTAACGTACAAAAACAGATGCCGTTGCTTCATTAATTAAAACATAATGGCGTGACTGGGTCACAAATCGCTTGCTGAATCGCCTCAATTTAGCTTTTAGACGAGGTAATTCAAAAGAACGAAACTCACAGCTACCCATCTTATCCACGTGTAAAGACTTCAACAAAAGGTAGTTGAACGTGGTATTAGAGCAAAAAATCTGGGATCTTGCAGTAACGCATTTATATATAACAATTCACATCCTTATATGTAAGGACATTGGTGAAAAATGAAATTCAGTCTGCAAGTTTGGGGGCGTGTCAAAGAGTTTGTCTCTCTCGCTTACAGCTCAAGACTTTTGACGATATGGCTTGTGGAATGTCCGCCTTGTGAACTAATAAGGGAGATTTTTCAACAAGAGTGTAATCAATAAATGATTTTGCACATTGAATTGGGATATTTCCATTTCCATATTACACAAACACACAAACATTATAAAAGTATGGGCCACTTACTCTTCACCGGCAGAACTCTGGCCGGGAGCTCCGGCGATGACTTAACCTCCAAGGTGGCAGCCGCAGCCGATTCTCGAGAAAAGCAAGAAGGCCAGCCCTTCAATACCCTTGGCCCCCACGTCTCTCCCAGTGCCGTCAACTGAACCAAGCAAGTACACAGCAAAACCAATGTCGTTGCCCTTATAATCCATATCCTCATTTTTCTCTTTGCCACCGCCCCATTACTTCTCAGCTTCTCTAATTTATCCCCTCCAAAAGCCGTCGTTTTCAACCCCATTACTCCTCCTCCTCCCTCAGTTCTACACATGTCAACCCCATACACTCAATTTGCCACACTTGCTGGGGAAAAAAAAAAAAAACTACGTCGTTCTGGTTTTGGATCAAGTACAGAGAATGAGATAAAATACTGTTCAGATGACGATCAAAATCTCAAATCAGAACGAGAAACAGCAAATGCTTTGTTGGTATCAAAAGGAAATATTCTTTTAAACACGCAAACTCAAAATGTACATTTATTTTTTCACACACACAATTCCAACAGTAACAGACAAGAAAAAGCCTCGATCTCACAGGATCCCGGGCCAAAATTTGAAGTTTTCGAGTGTTAAGTGAAGAAATGAAAAGAGTTTGTTTGAGATCCGGTGTGCAATCCAGGGAGGTGTTGAAGTAGTCTCCGGCAGCCGTCGACGGGGGCAAGTAAATAAGATTGCGGCGGAGGGAATTGAAAAGGAGACAGATACAACAAGACAGAGTCCGTTGGTGGGGGCAGTTCATATGATTGATTATATAGTTTTAATCTCCTGTGACGCGCTCCATCATAACACACCAACACCATTCATCTTTTTATACAAATTAGGTTGTCAGCACCGTTCGATTTTGATTTTAAGAAAATAAAAAATTGATAACAAATAATTAAATGTGATTGAAAATTTGATAAACATTATGAATTTCATAAATTATATGATTAAAATTAATTGTTAATTTTGACTTAAATTTTTATCAATTTTTTTAACCATACAAACGAGGTGAAATAAACTAAAAACTGGCCACTTTAACTAAAAACTATTTATCCTTTTTAATAGATTTTTATTACTAGTTCGACCTTATTTCAATATTTTTGATCATTAGAGAGGATTCAGCAATATAAACTCTCATCACAAGTCCTCCTCGTCGATCATCCTTTGACGTTTTACTTTTTGATAGCCTATCCCGATTTGTTAAAAAAAATAAAAATAAATAAATAGTTATTATTATTCATTAATTAGTAAGAGTAATACTATTTGTACATTATTGTATACATACAAGTAGATGACATGAAAGAGAGATGAAAAAGAAAGGAACTCTTATTATCACTAAACAATCATACTACATAAATATAATGGTTGACATAATCGTTAACATAATGTCATATGGCAATATATCATTGAATTGTATAAAATATAAGGAAAACCCTTGTGGTACATAAAGGGGATACATAATGGTGACCCACCCCTCACATGTGCCAGGCCCACCAAAATATTAGGTGGGCCCGGCACATGTGAGGGGGTGGGACACTATTATGGATAACACCCCAAAATATAATTAGCTTTTTCAATCAATCACGTCTTGTCAACACCTATTATGTCAACCATTATGTCACCTACTTTCTGATAAAGTGGCATTATTCTTAATTAGTAAATACAATTTTACATCAAAACTCATCAAGATTCTTTTTTCCTTTCTTTTGTTTTTTTGTTTTTTTATTTGGTTGATCTTTTTAAAAGTATTTTCTTTTGCAAAAGAGAAAACATGGCTCACATTAAGATAGGGCTTTGAAGTAGATTTACTTCAATTAATTCAATTGGACCAAAGAAAAAGAAAAGATAATTACTACATTGCATTTAAGGATGAGTTATTTTGATTCTTCTTGAAAAAATTGATTTATTCTTGATAGGACTTTCATGAGACATAATTCAAGAAATACAATTTTATGTCAAAAGAAGAAAAATAATAATTGGACTTTATCGCAGTTATCGTCAAAGTTGTCATTTTCTATCAATTTCTACGTTAGTCATCGTCAATGACGTATTAAAAAAGAATATAAATGGCAAAACCTTGGAAGGATAAAGTTGAACGGAGATAGCCTCGAATGGAAACTGTTTATTACTTAGTTGATACATTTATTAAGAAATTCATCATTAAATTGACACAAATTAATGTCCTTTTAGTCTTTTTATTATTATCTTTTAAGGAACAAGCCCAGTTAATCTTCTGTCTATATCTGCTCCCCTGAATTGCCCAAAAAGGTTAAAGATTATTTACTATCGAAAATAAATAATTGACGTGTTGCTTTGACTTGACTTTTTAATAAAGAGCAAGTAGACGTCAAATTTGTATATTCAATTATATAGAATTAAATTTTACTTTTCAGGTGAGATCGATATTCAAATATTTGAAATCATTTCCAATAAGGTCAGGTAATAACGTGATGAAGATTTAGACGATTTTCGTCACCAATAATGAAAAGTTAAATTTCAATGATACAAAATTTTTGTTATAAAATAATTAAAAGAGAAGGGGTGTATTGAATAAATCAAATAACTAATAAATCTGAGTGGTGAACCTGTTATAAGGGTGTATGCGTACTGTGTACACCAGAATTAATGAATGAGGATCCAGCTAAAGGCGGGGCCCACTAATAAACGTGGCAGTATTTAATTGGTCACACTACAATGAAGTGCCAAGAGATGCCGACATCTCGAAATCTCATTGTTTTAAATCCTTTGATTTATATTGAAAAATGAAATTCACAGAACCGTAAAGTTTGAGAAAATTTATTATTTCATTTTTTTAACATTCCCAATGATTAAAACGTGTTAAATTAAAATTTCAATATTTGCCATATTCGTATTGTACAGTGTTAGGATATGAGATGTGTTTGCTATTTAAGTATCTTATTGACCAAAAAATAAAATAAATTTTCACGTTTATTTGTAAGGGCACATTTGACGCATCGTATTAGACTGAATAAGGATTAAAACGATTATATATCTAGTCCTTATTCGATGTTTGATGCAATTAATACTCGAATTAAGTTAAATTGAAATTCATATCCTCAAATCAAAAAGACCATTGACTTGCCAGAACCAACAATATCTCGAGTCTCTTTACCACCTCATGTCACAAAGACCATTAGTTCTCAAATGAGTCCGCCACCAACAAGGCCCTGGGTCTCTTGACCACCTTAGGTCACCACGATCCTTGACCAGTTTTGCTTCCTGTCCAGGGTGGGGGACAGGGCAAAAAAAGGGCACCATTGCCCAACAGCCGACCCTCCAATAGGGGGCACCATGTCGACGCCCTGTTTTTGAATCTGTCTCCCACCTTGAACGTTTGGCTTTTTCCATCCTTGACTCTCAAACAAGTCCCTTAATACCACGAGTCCTTAGGTCAGTCAAGGTCCGAATTTAGATAGCGTCACTACGAAATGGTATAGCTTATCAATCCTTTTAAATGTCCTAAAAGGTTGAGCGTATCAATCCTTTTATAAAATATCGTGAGATTTTATGTACTCTAATATTTTTAATGAAGCTAAGAAAATTAATATAATAATTTAGCTTGATGTCAACTGCCGCTTTCGGTACTAAATTTGATTGTCTTTAGGTGTAGAAAAATATTGAATAGGTGAGAGGAGAGCGGCGCTCTGATAATGTCGTGCCACCTTGAAAGTGATGTTACATTGATAAATAAGACGGGGATGGAATATTTGAGAATAGCTGACATCAAGCATACACTAAATTGACGCAATTTCAGTTGTGACCAATCTTTTAGAGTAATGTTACAACTGTAGTACTCATTAACATTATTCAATATTTTATTAGGAAGAAATCCAATGACTTCAAGACAAAAATGCATTACCTACTGTAGAGATGTAGGCTTTGATTCTTTATTTCATTTTATCTCATCCAGCAGGCAAATTGGATTGTACCAAAAAGTTTATTGCTACTGGATTGCTCTAA
Organism: Olea europaea var. sylvestris; assembly: GCF_002742605.1. Taxonomy (NCBI): domain Eukaryota; kingdom Viridiplantae; phylum Streptophyta; class Magnoliopsida; order Lamiales; family Oleaceae; genus Olea; species Olea europaea. The sequence continues at coordinate 671,741 of NW_019231420.1, forward strand.
TTTTATTTTCGGACTACAATTAATCGAACACACAAGGCACAAAGTTATCTAAATAACACCTTCATGCTTATATAAGTAGCAAGAGAATTAACTTATAATGGTACAAAACGCAACGAAATTTACAGCAAAAACATAGATTATGTAACGGCAAAGAACCTAAAAGAGTAATTTTGCTGATTGATTCAGCAAGGTGAAGGAAGAGTCGAAAACTACTAAACGCTCTAAAACTCCATAGTCATATGAAAAGAACAAAAAAATATACTCTAGTCTAGTAGTAAAATCGATTTTGCCAGATTCTAAAAATAAAAAATAAAAAGAAGAAGGTAAGATGAGAGAACTTACTATTGTCCCGTAGATTTTGCAACATCAGAATTAGCCTTCTTAAGATTAGTGCTTTATCCTCCAAATCAGAAGTATTGGCATTACTGCGAGCAACATCAGCCGTGGCCCTTCGACTGTTATATATTCTCATTTTCTTGTGGATTTAGGACACATGATCATCAAACAGACTGCATTAAAAGTGATTAACTAAAGATAAGCAGATTTGCATCAACCCAATTTAGAGCAAGTTTGGCTGAAGTTTAACGTTACTTTTGTATATGGTTAAAACGTCCTTTCTAGTGAAGTTAGTAATGAAAGCAACTTTGAAAATCAAGTTTCGAAAAATGACTTAAAAGTAAGTTTGAATTACTGTCAAGCACAGCCAAACAAGCTCTTATTAATACCATCGTGGTCCAGCAGCAAATAAAATCACATTGCATCACCTATAGATATAACTCCTCATGTATAAAAGAAAATGTTGTCAACAGTGATGGTACCATATAGTGTTCTAAAAGGCGTAATGCATGACGATGAATTGATGCCAAGCTAAGGGCAATGCGAGATTAGACGAGGCAAATAAGTAAAAAAATGTTTTCTTATTTTAATATTATTTTAAATTTTTAATCAATAAAAAAATTTATTTAATAATTATAAATTATTTAATAATTACAAGTTCTAACTAAAAAAAAAAGGGTAATAATGCGCGCGTTGGCGCCTTAGCCTCACCTCGCGTCCATTGACCGCCAAATAAGGCGCCAAACAAGTGTTTGGCGCCCTAGCCTCGCTGCGCATTAGCGCGCTATTTAGAACACTGGTACCATATCAGGTTCTGTTAACTATATCCAAGAATTTGTTTTAAACAAAACTTGGACCTAATTTTGATCACTTAACCAAATAAAATTTATGCAAAAGTAAATTGTAGAATCTTGAAGATCCACTTGTAATTAAGCGTTCACTAGAAATAAATAGATGCACTCTTTGCATATTCTATGGCTGTCATAAAAATTTAATATTCCATAATTCATGAAGCCACAACATTAGCCCCTTAACTTGATTAAAGATATTGATACTTTCTGCTAAAGTGACCATCCTCCCCTTTGAGTTCCTTCCATTCCTCATTTCTTTACTACCAAAAGAGGAGTAATCAAAGCACTAATGTTAAGGATGACTTTACATTTTTCAACAAAAATGCCAGAATAAAACAGGCAAAAGGAAGAATCCCTGGCATAACTCAAATTCCACCAAAGATATTTTGTAGCACAAATCGTCCTGTAATTGAGTCTTCATTAGGTTGAGTTTCATTTCGCTCGAGTCAGGATTATTTTGTATTTTCAGAAATCAGTATTTTACATAAATTCTACAATGTTTTTATATTTGTTAAAGATTTTTCAAGGTTTGGTCAGTTTCTGGATAGGAATTTCGAACTCAGAGATATTTATGTATAATTTCCTATCTTTCTATTGCCTTCCATACTACATGTGATCAGTAGTACTTAGGTCATTATTTTCCCAAGACATTTGCCGAGGATAGCATTCTCTCAATACTAAATTTTTGTTACATCTATTAGGAAGGAACTAAGCAATGCAATGCATAGATTCATAGCAAGTACACGATTACAAAATTAGCAACTCTTTCTCTTGACTGATTTCTGCAATAGAACTTGATTAATGATATTTAGTCCCTGTTTGATTCCCATTATTTCAACTCATTTCTCCTCAAACTCATTTCCAATTACAAATTCTCAAAATAAAATATTTTGCACGTAAACCAAAAACTTTTTTCTACTTTTTAACCACACATTTTCCAATAATTCAGTATTGCAATACTCATTTTAATGAAATAATGGGCATCAAACAGGGGCTTATGAGTATAAATAGTACAAGGGAGAAGAACAGATATATACAATAAACTGCACTCACCAAGCTATATCTTGTCAAAATCGTCTTCAAATATATCTTCCCTGTCATCTGAGAAACCAAAAAGATAATCAGCGCGCTATGATTCTGGACAGAATAAAAAAGAGTGTTTCATGTTATGATTCATCACTGAATATAAAATGGGGAGGGGGGCGAGGGAGAAAAGGGGGGTGTACGGAATAGAAGAAAGAGTTTTTCCTTACATATGAAGTGAGGTTTTATTATTTTTTACACCAACGTAAGTTTGAGAATCCTAAACTTGCAGACATAGTGACTAGGTTAAAACTTGAGTGAGTTAAAGTTTTGTGACATGTCATCATGTGGGTTACATCAGAACCAATTCTATGTTAACCTGATATCAGGAAAATAAAAAAAAAAATGCAAGACAGCTGGATATAGATAGAGATACGGGAAACATGGGATTGATGGTGGCAACAAGAAGGATGGTTGTTGGTGCTAACCTTGTCAAGAACATAAGGAGACTTGTAAGCCAAGTTTGACAATAGAAAAGCACAATAGAACACGAAAAAAGGGCAAGAGGGGGGTGGGGAAAGGAAGGGTGACAAAAAGAAGTGAGCAAAAGAAGCCTAAAGATATGCAGATACATGTGACATGCACATTAAGGAGAGCCTGTAGTATACCTGGGCCGTTGTCACTCTCTTCAAGGTCCCCGAGGAGAAATACATCCAAGTCTTGCTCAGATGCTGATGACTTCGCTTTACTGTTTTTCTGGTTTGAATCATCAACTGCCATTTTAGGAGATGTTACACCGGATGAAATTTCCTTCACCTCAGAATCTTTTATCTTTTCAGCATGTTTTTGCTTCACATCTTCCATATACTTCTTTTCATACCTACCAATAAAAGTAGAAGTATTCTAGTCAAAACTCATTAATCCACACCCCCCAAAAAATGTGAAAGATAGAGAGGGAGACTTAGATGATCTGTTTATAGTGGTTGTCAATACCACATCCCAAGTTCTATAATTTTCATTTATAATTAATATCATGAATATCATGATCACATGCATTAAGCAAATTGTGCTTCCAATTCGTAAGAAGCACAAGAGAAAAAGTTCAGCTAAACTCAAGTCGTATGCAATAAACTTCCTTTCATAGAAATAGCTAGTGGCTTCTCACTGTATACCAAGTGATGTCGTCGCGAGTTCTAGGAAGAACATGCTTTACTAACAAAAAACAAAGAACTAAAAAGATTGAAGTAGGTGCAGGTACAAATCGAACAGCATATTCGATTAATGGCCTTATTCTACATGGGTATTCAATCACAGTAACTCATTTCTTGTTGGGACGAGAAATCTGGAGAAGCTTTATAATATGAACTAAATCGGTAGTAGACTAGAACACAAAGTTCATCTCTAGATCAAAAAACAGCTTTATCCAAAGTATAGAGCAACTGAAGTACCGGGAGAAGCAGTGTTCACACACCAAGATGCTAACAGCAAAAAAAATGAGATGAACAAAATCTATTTTAAATTCACCTCCCTCCCTTAATTTCTGTTCAAGTTAGAAACTCAGCAGAATTTTTCCCGCTCCCAATAAAGAGCAAAATGTCAAACCGAAATATATTCAGCATTCATAAAAAAGTCACCAGTATTGAAGTTCATATTCTGTACCTAATTATTTAAAAATGCTTTAAAAACCCAAATCAGAAGAATCATTGGTGATTGGATTTAACTGCGAATATAGAATAAACAGTCTTCACCAAACCAATCCAAAATAAGACTTTTACAGGGAAAAAGTTACATACGGTGCGACATGACTGCTAACCAGTATAAAGTAGATCCTCCAGAACTTCCTCTCCTTCATCTCTCTGGGGCATAACTCGTACCTTAGCTTCGAGATTTCCTGCAAAAAAATAAAAAAATAAAAATAAAAAATCATTTAATTACTGTTGCAATGCTGTGTTTAAGGGTTTGACTTAGTCATTGAATTCATTTAAATTAAAGAAGACAGCTAATAAGATTCAACTCGTTCTTTGGATCATTCTTTTCCTCTCCGCAACCCCATTTCCACCTACAGCATGTTTTCTAGTAAGCTTGTCTTGATCATGCATGAAACGTGATTTTGATTCTAGTAAACCATGCCAAAATCCAAACAGCAGGGTTTGCAAAATTACATCATTATGAGACACATAAAAAGCATAACCCAGATAATATTAGTGAAAACAGCCATATACGTAGAGGCACAAGATCCAAATCTAACTATAATAGGGCATAACATTGTGATGCAGCAACTAGCTTGCAGACACTATCTAATTTTCAAAGAAGGAGAAACAATAGAGTGGAGATACTTTTGTAGCATGTATACGCAGGTTGAAAAAGGTAAATCTGGGTAAAACCAACTAGTATTCTAATTTACTTTTCTTTTCTCAAGTAAACTAATGTTCATTTCCAAATAATACTAAAAAGAACAAATCTGCCACCCATTTGGCGGTTTTGCGGGGACAAAGAGGATTACAAAACTATATCCATGCATCTGTGTTAGCAGAAGGCCTAACTGAATCCCAAATACATTCTTTTATTTCAGACTTGTTATTGAGCCATGTGAGAAGCTCAAACAACAAACTAAAGATATCTAGAAACTCATTGCTTTGAATATGCTGTGTAGCAGCAAATCACAAACACCTAAACCTTAACAGCATTTGTGTGAATAGAAATTCAAACCATCTAAGTTACCTCATTATAAAAGATGTGCTCCATCAATAATACTAACTCGGTTATATTCATCGCAAGACTTATGTTCATTTTGGCACTCCAATAGATTCACAACCACTCTGCACTGCCATCTTATGTTTTCCCTCCACAAAAAACAAGAAGTGTCTAAAGTCAGTTTCAATCTCTTAAATGTAATGAACAACAACAAAGCCATTTTCTCAATGGAAATGATGTCAGCTACAGAACCTTTTTCACTACTCATGACAATTTCAACCAATATGACCTACTAAACCATGAGAAAGTGAATATAAAGAATTCCCTCAGCAGCTTTGCAACAATTCCTCATAACACTAACTTCATCTAGAAATCAGCTTAAGAAGTATTTTCCGTCTATTTCTTTGGGGCCTGTTTTGTATTTATTATTCCCAGGTGATGGAAAAATTTTAGATTTGTTTGGCTCAGATATTAGTTTGGGTGAGGGGAGGGAGAACTTAAAATAAAATAATATTGACTTCTACTAAAAAGGAAGAGATTTCACTCATTCATTAAGGCTCCAAAAAACCAAAAAATTGCTTCACATCAGGGGCACTACAGCACAAAAGGAAGTCTTCCCATGCATTCTGGCATATTATTTATAAAAAATTTACCAATTTGTGGCATTCACTATCATTGTCACACCTATAATCAAGCCTATATTTTAAAGGATGAAAAGTGGAAAAATAGATTGTAGATTCAAGATCCAAGAAGAAAACATCTACCAGGAGTCAGAACTATTACTGACTATTAATATGGCTCTAGGGACCCCTAGCAGCAAACGCGAATAAAGGGGCCACATTGAAATATTGAACAATAGATGCAGGAGAGTCAGCATGACAATTTTCTGGAGTTTGCTTGAACCTGGGAAAGAGACTGCAATCAACACCCAGCCTTATATGCCCGTATATACAATGAAATTCCTTTTTGGACAGCACAAATTGGATATCCGCCATTTCAAACTCAAAGTGAGGTCATCCCAGTCCTCACAAGAAAAACAAGAAGCTCTTGCAGGAAAAGGGCATTGCACACAAATCTTACTGATCAAGAGTTCAGAGTTGTTTCAAATATTCTTCACATCCATATACCAAATTGAGGAGGGTACTTAATTAGGTAATACGTACATACCGTTATTCATGACATGGCTATTTATGATTAAATTGTATTTTAAGACCCTCATACATAACTCAAAGGATTCTTTCTATTATCTTCATGTATGTACTAAATATGTATTTCCCACCTTAGCCACTATCAAGCCATTTTCAAAATATATTGGGAACAAGGTTTAGACACTTTGTTTTGTCACTTAACCACTACCATAGATGTTCCTGATGAGAAAGATAGATCTAACCTTCATCCCACTTAAACACTACCGTAGGTGTTGCTGATTAGCAAGATGTATCTAACCTTAACTGTTGAGAGAACAAGCTTCGCATGCTTTTCTTGCCATTCATTGAGATCCTGACGGACATTTGAAACCATAGCACTATCAGACATCTCGGAGTCATCTGCACAAAAATTACTGGTCCAAATGAGTTCTTGCAACAAAAGGGGAATGAACATAAAGAAAATAAAAGCACAAAGAGAAAAAGACGGGGAAGGGGCAAAAAGTTACCAACATCTTCCAAAGTAAAAGTAAATTCCGCCGTGGAGTTTTCTTTCCTTTCTCGTAATTGTTAAACTCCAACCATAAAACAGAAAATGGAAGCAAAAGCAAAAGCAAAAGCAAAAGCAAAAGAACAGTGGAGAACAATTGGAAACTTGAAATCCAATATGAATGATCATACAAGAAGCATAATTCTACAGTCAGGGATGTCTAGAGAGCAATATATCGCCAAAGGTTTATACATCTATTTAGCATTTTTTCATAAAATTAGCGACTTTATCCAATCTGATGAACAAAAAGGACCCGCAACGGACAGTTACAGGAATTTGTCGGACTTTGTAGGACGCTGAAGGCTTTTACATGCTATTCGCAACAAAGATATAGGATCTAAGGGATAGTTAGATTGGAATCATTCTGATTAGCCCGTTTTCTTCATAATCTTCAGCAGATAATGACCCTCAAAATTACAGATACAGAAAAACAACGCCAATTAGATCGTTGAAACAGGTTTTCAGCGGTAAACCACATTTAACAGCATACAAAAGAGCCTAACAAACGCAGATCAAGTAGTACATTGGAATACAATACCTTCTAGCGGGAATTCCTGAAAAGTACTTATAGTAATACCCTTGGCAAACTCCCTCAAATCGTCAGTCACCCCAAACTTCTCCAGATCAGCCTCATTTCCCTTCTCAGACGACTCCACAAAATTAGTCAGCGCCACCACGGCTGAAGGCGGAAGCTGAGACTTGATCTGATCGGCACGCTTCATCGCCTCATTGGCTAGCTCCAGCGACTTCTTCGACGCCTCGGCGGCTAACTCCTTGGATCGCTTCGAAGCCTCCGAAACGACGTCGGACAGGTTAACCGTGGCAATTCCCTGCGTCAGCTCCTGTGATTGCTTTGCAGCTTCCTCCGCGAAGGTCCGAGCTCTTCGCCAGAAATCCATTACAGCTGCAAATTCTTTGCTCGACGAGGATTGGGTTAATGGAGATTTTAACCAGTAATGATTAGCTAAAATATTTATTGAACCAGATTTTTATTTTGTTATGCTTATACGGTGTTATTTGGATCCAATTCTTGCAAAGGGAGCAAAAGATTTTGACGGGTCTTTTGGGATATTCTTGACCAAAAATTTTAGCAAATGTATCTCAACAATTTCATGTTTGAATGGGTAGATACGTGAGTTGAATAATTAAAGAGTAATTTTACTTGTACATTATTATTTATATATTGATGTATAAAGTTTCATGATACAGATTATTATTAACCGATTTTTTTTCTTCTTCTTTTCTTCACTTTTTTTCCCTCCTCTCGTTTTCTCGAGTTAATTTAATTAATGATTACTAGATTATTAATTGTTCACCAAAATTTAATTTATTACTGGTTACTCACTAAACTTTGCCGTCCATTACTACTTCCTCACTAATATTTAAAAAGTTAATTGTTGATCATTGAACATTATTATATATTATTATTTGATCAACTAAAGTTAAAATGTTACTTGTTGCTCATTCAAATTTAAATAAAGTTACTTATTCATCATCGATACCTAGGACTAGACATAGTTTGGTTCGATCCATTCTACTAGGCATGATCTACTTCGATTCGATTCTAAAGAAAATCAAAGAGAACTACAAACTTCAAATATTTAACTCTTGTTTGTTTCTCATTATGTGCTCATTAAAATGAAAAATATGATCAATCACATCAAGTCATCATATTTGACTTTCTATCTCTTGTGTGAGATCCATAATGACTATATTTTTCATTCTCATTTTTACATTACTGGACCTTAGTATGTAGAACCGTCAAGTTTGGTTCCATTCGATTTGGTTTCATTCGATTTCATACTATAATATTTTTTAAAAAATTTACAACAGTATTATTAATACAACTAATGATATGTTTAATCTTAACTCTTATAAAACATCGGTGTTCCTATCTCTTTAATTCATTTGCTTCAAACCTTTAAATCTATATAAAACATAAATGAAAGATAAATTAGAAATTACAGAAATAAAGTATTTTAAGTAGTGCTAGTACTTACCAACCATTTAAATTAATCATCAATTGACTTACTTATCACCCAAAAAAAAAAAAAAACAATAAATAATTAAAAAAGCACAACTAACAAACATAAATAATAAAAAAATTAAAATAATTTGACTTATTTAATATAAAAATTCTAAAAGAATTAGAGGGATTCGGTTGTTGTTAGAATGTTTAATTCTTGGTCTAAAATCGAAAATCAAACAAAATTTGTTAGTTCTCAAATCTGATACCCCGTTTTGATATTTAACTAAAGAAGAATCGAATAGAATCACTCGGTTCAATTTGAGTCCGACTCAGTTCAAGAGTTTTGTTTGGCCTTACCCATACCATTTTTATCAATCTATGTGGACAAAGATCAATAGGAGGGATGGGAAGTCCTAAGTGACACTAATGGAGTTAATAATAATAATAATAATAATAATAATAATACTAATAATAATAGCGTGGACAAAAAATCTCGGGATACAAGATGAAAATTGCATACGATTGCGTGATGTTGTGAACACGATCGCGTGGATAATTTTTGTTACTCAAATATACCGTTATTATTTTCATTTACAAGAAGAAAGGGAGAAAACAATGGTGAATTTCAATAATAAAAATTGTCCATGCGATCGTAGTGGACAACACCGGCAATCACGTAGGCAAATTTTGTCATGCGCTGTGTAGATTTTTTTTATTTTTTATTTTTTTTAAATCTGTCCACGCTATGTAGTTTTTTTAATTCGTCATGTTGATTTTTGTTTACATGGACTGATGAATATCGATCATGAGTGATGGAAATGGAAATTTTGTATCAACTCGAATTTTAATTATATTTTTATATGAGTTAAATTTAATAATGATCATCTAGCAAAAGAAATAGTATATGTCTAGCTTTGTGTCACACTAAAGTTCAAAAGTTGAAGTGAAAAATTCGATCCACTTATTTGCATAAATGATTTATTCGCTTATGTGTACTTTTAAAAATTTATCGTAAATTATTTGACTCAAATATTTAAGTATTTTAGAAGTTAATAAAAATACATCGATATTATACTTATTTTGTAATTCGTGCTAAATAATATAGATTGACTCAAGAAGAAATAACTTTGGATTAGTCATATCCGATTTATTTTGATAAAAAGAAAGCATTCTAGATTTTATATTTTATTAATAAATTAAAGTGTAAATAATGATAAAATAATGAAATAAAATAAATGGAAGATACGTTGGTTTTGAGAAATTGAAAATGTATAATATATTATAGTTAATAAAACATAATTATTCCATTAATTTTAACAATAGCTAAATTAATTAACTTTATAATTCTTACTGAAATACGTTTGACTCCAAGAATATAATATGAAATATTTGATTAAGTTATTGCGAGATTTTTATATGAGTAAGATTTGTGTTCACGTCATTTTTCCATATTCATACTTATACACAGTTCATTTTTGTCTATCAATCTCAACTCATATTTTTAGAATTTTTCATATCAATTAAGGTAAGAATACGTTGTGCATGTGATAAATTCTTATTTTCTTGATATTTTTATATTTTTTGACATGAAATACTCAAAGGTTTTCAAGTTGATTTCTATGTTAAAATTTTAAGAATGGACCGTTAGATAAAATATGTTAAATCCGACTGGATGGACCATTTGGTTAAATATGTAAATCCTACGAAATGTAGGAATTCTTATGAAATTCCTTGAATTATTAGATGTCGCGACTAGTTTGCTCTAAATCTAATAATATCGGTATATCATGTCATTTTATATTTATATTATGTTAATAAGGATGTGCACGTATTTCTTACTAAGTATTTTTTTTTTAAATACTCATTCTTTTAATAACTTTTCATATTAGAACAAGTCGTGTGGATGTGGCAGATTGATCGAGCGAGGCTTATAAGGTCATCAAATACAATTTCTAAAGATGAAAATTTGCATATTTCCTTTATCTTATTGAAGAATATCTGTACGTTAAAATTTGTACACAATATTTAATAATTTTTCTCGTGTTCGAACTTTTGACATTTTTATGTTAAATTCGAATTGATGATTTGAAATCGTAGTACTTTATGATTTTATTTGATGTGAAAACTTTTCACTTAAATTATTGGTTTATGATTATCGACTTATCGAAGATATTTCAAATTTCGAATAAAAGTAAATTTTGCTTAAATTAGGAAAAGAGGATTTTTGGTAATACTTCAAGTCTATTATATGAAATAGATTTTGGGGCGTTACAAAATTTATTCAAATTTGAATGAGCAACAAGTAATCTTTAAAATTTCGATGAATAATTAGTAACTTATAACAAAGTTTAGCGAGTAACAATTAACATTTTAATTTTTTATAAACAAGTAATAACTTATAGCAAGGTTCATCGAGCAACAAAAAACTTTTAAAATTTTGGAGAACAAGTAATAATCTGTAACAAAATTTAGTGAACAAAGATTAACTTTTTAAATTTCGATGAGTAAGTTGTAACATATAATAAAGTTCGGTGAGCATTGATTAGATTTTCACCTCTTTTTCATTTTATAAATAAATCTATACATTACGATGTACAAAAATAACACTATTCAATTATTAAATATCAAGGGGTTTTTGAGCCCCATTTTTTTATTTTCAAAAAATACATTCTCAAATTTGAGCTCGAATTTGAGTTTATTTAAAAAAAAATCATTTATTTTCAAACTCATTTTTAAATCACATGATCTCCCAATGAACTATATATAAATATACATATACACACACACATATATTATATATATATAAAAAAAAAATATATTCTCCTAGACAAATGAAATTCAAATAAACCCTTAGTATCACTATTGTCATAATACGAATTTGGATGACATTTGATCGATTAAAATAAAATTATGTGACTTATTTGATTATGTCTATACTTCGAATTTATGTGAAGTATAATTATGTGACCTATTTAATATATGTGGATGCAAAATAGCATTATACATCCTGATATATCTAGTAAAGGGAATTGGAAATTTTTTAAGATTATATGAAACACTCAAATGGACATATCTATAAAAATTATAGATATATCTATAATTATATTTGTTGTATTATATATTAATTCCATTTAAGGTCATTAATATTTATTCATTATAAAATATATCTCTAACTTTTTTTTGTCCGATTCTTATCTTCAATTAATGAACGTAACTCGTATTAGATAATGGTTTCTATTATAATTTTATTTTTGCATGCTTTGAAATGAGGGAAAAAATTTATAGTTTATTATTTTTTAAAATATGATGGACAAATAAGTCATTTTACGCATCCAACGGACTTTTTGTACAAAAATTGTTATTTGATACGAGATGTACTAATAAATGAAAATTTGATTATAAGCTGCATTGAAAAAATTAGAGACATAAAGACTATAATGAGCTAAGATTGAAGGTCTTGAGTGCAATTTAAATATGGTGTAGTTATTAAAAATCGTGACGTAAATATAATTATCCATATATTTAAGTGTCACTTGAATTGAGAATTTTTTTTGATTATTTTATCGTAAGTATTTTTAGATTATTTCAACGATAACATTCCCATAAATACATGTAGACTGAAGTTGAAAGAAACTTTTTATTGTGAAATATAAATCTAATTTAGCCTTGTTTGGTCTCAATTTTTTAAATTTTATTTTTTCAAACGCATTTGTAATCGTCCGTCTTATGAAACTTACAATTTTTATCAACTTTTTCAACTATATATTTCATCGATTTTTATTAAAATTTATTTTAAATATGATTTTATCCAAATCATACTAGGCTTAGTTGGGTTTATCATTTGAGAATTTTCAATGGTCACCTGTACATGTATTTTAATAATAATTAAATACATGAAATCACTCAATACGTACACGGATTATTTTGGGATGTGGATATAGTAATAGATGAAATTACACATTTTTGCAAGAATTCAAAC
>NW_019231420.1:684352-688312 GCF_002742605.1 Olea europaea var. sylvestris
GGGGGAGAAAGAAAGAAAAGAAGTAGACTTTTGTCTTGAATTGTTCTTGCCAACTCAAAGTAAATATCCAATCACCAACAAATTGATATCGATTTCATTTTTCCTTCCAATAATATTAAAAATTAATTTAAAAAAATAAAAACAAATAAGAGGTATTGATTCTCTGTCTATATACAACATAGAATAAAATTTATATATAACAATTCAAGGTGAAAAGAAAATTTGTATATAATTGTTGTGTATTATTATACAAATATAGTTAGACAATGAAACAAAAGAATGATCAACTCATCTATGACAAACAAAAACCAAGCATTGTGATTAACACTCACCGAAAATTAATCGTTTGATTAAGACTACCATTTTAAAAAGTACTTATTTCCATTAAAGATTTTTTCAAGAATAGTCAACTATATAGCCAATAATTGAATATAATGTTTTTTGGTGATACAATACCAAACTTGGTTATCATGGTATGTACAAAAAGTATATATCTAAGTACATAAGATGCATTCACAACAGAAGGTCCACTATAGTTGTTGACCTTCGAACTCCGACGTCGAAGAAAGCACTTGACTAAGAGCCGTTTATGATGTTAATTACCATGTGTCTACTTCGAAAAGCTAGACGAGTCCAGCACCCAATGAGTTCAACATGTCACGATGGTATAATTCAACTGAAAAGTTCGATTTATCATTTCGATCGAACTCAGTTGAATGTTCGGGCAATTTGTCAATTATGGAAGTAACTAGATCATAATTGAGCAACATTCATTAAGGAAAAAGGAGTCCGAGAAAAAAACACCTTTTTTTAAGAATAAGGATCAAATATGAGCATGTGCAAAAATATTTTTTGCCAAACAAGAGAATAAAGTTACTTTTCATATGCAAAGTTTAGCCCTAGTTTAGTAAGAATTCTTTAAAATTCATTTTCAACAAAATAAATTTTCACAGGGATGCATAATTTTTTCCTATTTTTTAATTACATATTCTCTAAAATATCATTTTTTTCACATAATCTATTTATAAAAAAAAAAAATCTACATTAAACGGACCTTTAATTTCCCTTGTTTTTAAGAAATCGATGCATTTATATCAATAGGGGCGGAGCCACTTGCAATCCAGTGCAGGCACATGCTTACATCGAAATTTGGGCCCAGGCTTTATTATTATTATTATTTTGAAGTGTAAGATTTTGATGAATATGAGATGCAATAATATATCGAAAATGATTGGTGTATAGATTTTTTTTTTTTTTTTTTTTTTATTTAAATATGAAATTTCACTGCTGTTCTCCACTTATTTTCCAAGAAGAATCGTTCTCCACCTTTCATTTACTAAATCAGTTTTTCAAACTCTCACAAAAGTATGAGCCCCACATGAATAAATAATGTTAAAAAATTAATCCACCCTCCTCCCCCCACCCTCATGTGAGGTGTTGGTAAGGGTTCTGCCTGTACACCTATCATCACCCATAATATATATATGTAGATGTCGAGCTTGAGAAGCATAAGCCATAGCTTGAATCTACACCCTTCAATTGAATGTATATATCTTCTATCAAAGCTTTTTCCTCTATGTCGTCTTCTTTTCCCACTATCTTCTTCTTCATATTCATTTCTACTGCTGCTTTTTTTTTTTCCTCTTTAAGGAGGTTTTCATGTTATTCTATGTTTGGCAGTGATCAGCTTAAGTGGATAAAGCTGGTGATGTCTAAAATAATTCAAAGATTTATATGAATTTTAGTCTATAATTAATTAGCTACTTTGTTGAAGTTCTAGATTCAAAGAAATAAGTCAATGTTTGTACTTCATTGCTATAAAATGTAATTTTTCTCAAACTTATTTTTAATCTCAAGTACTTCCAATAAAACCCAAAATTTATACTACATTTTAACTATATGTTCTCTAAAAAATTTCATTTTTTACAAAATTCTTTCTGAAAAATGATATTTAATAGGAGTTAAATGTGTGCATGTTTACAGTTTATTAAGATTATAAAAGTAATCATATATAGTATTTGATGGGAGAGAGATTTTAGTTAAGTTTTATTGTTATCGATATATGATAATCATAAAAATGTCACGTTTGACATGGAGTATGCTTAACACTAAATTCAAATGTGTTCTATTTCTAATTTAAGTTTTTAGATGGACTGATAATTGTACGTAAAAATGAGAGAAAATAGAAGAAAAAATTATTTTTAATTTAATAAACAGTGAGTAATATAACTCAGCTACAACCAAAACAATAGTAATTGAAGCTTAAAGTTACCTAAATTTCAACAAAACACAAAAGAAATCTGTATTTTTTTTTTTTTTAGAAAGGCTCCTTTAAATTCATTTAATATGACTACGTTTTCATAAAATAGAGAAGTTTTCACTTTTTCCCTTTTTTCAAAACCCTTCTACGGTTCTACCCTTTTTGCTTCCTTTGACGTTTGGACTATGAATTCCGAGAATATTCAAACAAACCAAGATGTAGACACATTAAACTATGAAAACTCACAAAGATCATGTATAACTTATAAAATATGTTATTTTTAGTTTTTATAGTAATATTATTTTATATTTTACCATTATTAAATTCATGGTCGAGAACTCAAAGTCCAGCCTTGATTATATTTTCCTTGTACTGAATAATATTCTTGGTTCTACCCCTGCCTATGTGCTAATATCTTTCTAAATAAAAAAACTCGATTAAGTGGTCGATTCAACTTGAAAACGTGGGCTAGTCAAGGTTTCTAGTCCTCTTTAAAGAAAAACAAGTACTTAATGAGAAATTCAGCTTTGACACACATATGATATAGGCAAAGTTGTAGCCCATGCCTCTCATGATGTGATGGTCAAGTTGGTGGAGTAGGTGAGCACGGAGGCTTTTGGTCACGAATTTGATTTCTCCTACCAACACTTCCTCAATCGAGCTTGTCGCACCGAGTTTGCTTAGTGTGGTTTACCTGGCTTGCGTGGTTTGCAGGCTATTGTATCATCCTGAGAATTTGTCCAATGCGCACTTGAAAGATAACGGCTGTGGGTTCTTCCATCATAAAAATGAAAAAAAAAATAAGGGAAAAATTCATATGTAAGGTGTATTGTTTACACCAATTCACAAATCAGATGCTAAGTTTAAAAATTCAAAATTCAAGTTTTTGTATAATTAATTGAAAATATTTATTAATTAAATATAATAAAGTCACAGTTACATGATTAATGGTCACAGATTCATAAATATTGGTCACAGATTTACTTATTGATCACATAACATCGAATTAATTGGTTACAGATTATTTCGAGATCACAAATCAAAAAATTTGTAGGTCACAGATTATTTCGATATCACAGATAAAAAATTTATAGGTCACAAATTATTTCGTTGTTCACAAATCAAACAAATTACAGGTCACAGGGTCACATATGTTCAAATTTATTAGTCATATATTGTAAATAGTTGGTCACATGCACCAAATACTTCCACCATCGTTCTTGATCCAGCACCAATCTTGGTCAATACTTACCACCACGCAATTGTCGCTTGCACCACTCTATCGATTGCACCGCACCAATCTACAACCTTCCACAATTGCAACCACAACATCGTTATACACCACTGAACAAAATTGTGAGTCATCATAAGCCCACTAGCACTATCACAATGTAACCAACACTGAAATTACCAAAGCCACAGCTAACACCACCACCCCACCACTGGCTGAACCATCGCCATCGCCAAAATCACAATCAACACAACACAACACAACACAAACTTATTACCACCATAGGGAAATAGCCACAATCGACGCTACCTAATACCCACAACCGACACCACGAAAAATATCCACAGCCAACACTACCTCACAACCATCGCTAAGACCATCACCAACAAATCGCCACCAACAACTGCAAAACACAAATCAACAACGATCTTGGAGCATCTTACACTTTTTTCCCTTTAGCCAGACAAAA
>NW_019231420.1:692509-693905 GCF_002742605.1 Olea europaea var. sylvestris
GGTTTCCTATTTATTTTCTTGTCAGCAGGTTGGACCACAACCTTTTGAAAGGAGCGATATAATTGCACCATTTCTTTGTTGTTTGGCTTATTTTCAAACCATTATTTAAAACGAGTCGAAAAAAATTTCAAACCAAAGCAATTTAGTGCATTACAATCAAGCTAAATAGGATTGGACGATAGATTTGATAAATATTAAGCCCATATTTGAGCTCTATTTTTTTTTCAATTACACATTTTTTTGTAAAATAATTTTGCACGTAAAAAAAAAAATTCTCTGTTTTTTGACATATTCTTTAAAAAATCACTATTTTAAAACATATATTCCCCCCAAAATTGGGGTTCAATTAGGGGTTAAATAAGATTATTGTTTTGTGGATATGATAATATTATATTCAAGATTGACATGAAGTTTGACATAATGTCACGTGATATTTTATCACTGAACAATTTAAAACACAATCAACTTTTCATTCAATTATCTAATATCATATCAATTTATGTTAAGTTCTTTGCCAAATTTTTCTAGCAAAGTAGTTTTATCCTATTCGGTTGGTAGAATTTTTTAAAATGATATGAACAATTTGGGTTGGTTTTTAAGAGTATTCTACCGTAATTTGGAGTTCAATTTAGGAATTGATGTTGTCTTTGGAGTTCAAATTTTTATTAAACTTTCATGTGACCTTGTAAAAATACGATTCACTTTAAATTTTGGATAAAGATTTTTCTACATAATTTTTTTTTACATACCCCACGTCATGTAAGAGAATGGACACCCTATGTACCAAAAATTATGTAATCCTAACATTTTCCTTAAATTTTTAGACACTAACTCAATGATATGTGGCAAAACCTAATTTCATTAAATTAAACATATGTGGCATTCATCATAAATATGGACGGTCTCATCATTGATGATTGATTGTGCATCTATAATAAAAATACGAGGTCCAATTTGATAAATTTTGAAGCTTGGAGATTAACTTGACACTAGAACTATGGGGTAGGTCCAGTGTTGGAATTTTTCCTCCTATTTTTACTCATAAAATATTGAGATATAGGAATACTTGGTTCGGAAGATTTTGTTGGGGATATTTTGTCAGAGAAACTCTCAGACTGAACTTTCATTGTCGGCGAACTGGAGCAGCTGTCGCCGGAAAACTGGTCAGAAAATTGTTAGCGGAGATAATGCAAGATATGCTTGCGATAGGAGGTGGAGGTGGCAGTGGCGGCGGTGGCAGGTTTTTTGGAGGTGGTGGTGACAGGAGGCTGAGGCCGCAGCACCACCCGAACCAAGTTTTGAAGTGTCCACGGTGTGATTCGTCGAATACCAAGTTCTGTTACTACAATAATTACAACCTTTCTCAGCCGCGCCACTTCTGCAAGAGCTGCCGCAG
>NW_019231421.1:0-150048 GCF_002742605.1 Olea europaea var. sylvestris
TTGACACTTGCTTTGTTGTCAAGTGTTAATTTGATGGGAAAATTGTTTGAAATTTGAACTGTCCAACAGGGTAGTGACATGTGCCAAAGTTAAAACTGATGTGTACACAACAGTGTTCATGTCACAAGGTTTTTACCGATTGAGCTTTGCTATTTGTACACTGATTTTTGACACGTTGTTTGACACGTGCGTTGTAGTCAAGTGTCAATCAGATGGGAAATTTGTTTGAAATTTAAACTATTCAATAGGGTAATGTCACGTGGTAAAGTGTAAATTAAAGTGTTCACCAATGTGTACATGCAGGAAGGTCCTTACTGATAGAACTTTGTTATTTGTGCACTTATTTTTGACACTTTATTTGGTACTTGCATTGTAGTTGAGTGTGTCAATTGGATGGGGAAATTGTTGGAATTGTAAACTGTCCAACATGATAATGACACGTGACGAAGTGTAAACTAAAGTGTACACCATAGTGTACATTTTGCAATGTTCTTACCGATTGAACTTTGATATTTGTACACCAATTTTTGACACATTGTTCGACAATTGCATTGTCGTCAAGTGTCAATTGGATGGGAAAATGATATCATGTTTAAACTGTCTAGTAGGGTAATGTCACGTGGCAAAGTGTAAACTGAAGTGTGTACACCATAGTGTACAAGTCGCAAGGTTCTTACAGATTTAACTTTGTTATTTGTACACTGATTTTTGATAGATCTTTTGGCTCTTGCATTGTTGTCAAGGTCAACTGGATGGGAGAATTGTTTGAAAGTTAAACTGTCCAATAGGTTAATATCACGTGGCAACATGTAAACTAAAGTGTACACCATAGTGTACATGTCGCAAGGTTCGTACTGATTGAAATTTCCTATTTGTACACTAATTTTTGATACTTTGTTTGACACTTGCATTGATGTCAAATGGATGGGAAAACTTTTTGAAATTTAAACTGTCCAACAGGATATTGTCACATGGTAAAGTATAAACTAAAGTGTACACCAAAGTGTACATGTCGCAAGGTTCTTACCGATTGAACTTTGCTATTTGTACGCTGATTTTCGACACGTTGTTTGACACTTGCATTGTTGTCAAGTGTCAATTGGATGGGAGAATTGTTTAAAATTTAAACTATCCAACAGGGTAATATCACGTGGCAAAGTGTAAACTAAAGTGTACACCATAGTGTACATGTTGCAAGGTTCTTACCGATTGAAATTTCCTATTTGCAGACTGAATTTTGATACGTTGGTTGACACTTGCATTGATGTCAAGTGTCAATTGGATGAGAAAACTATTTGAAATTTAAACTGTCCAATAGGGTATTGTCACTTGGTAAAGTGTAAACTAAAGTGTACACCAAAGTGTACATGTCGCAAGGTTCTTACCGATTGAACTTTCCTATTTGTACACTGATTTTTGACACGTTGTTTGACACTTGCATTGTTGTCAAGTGTCAATTGTGTGGGAAAACTATTTGAAATTTGAATTGTCGAACGGGGTAATGTCACGTGGTAAAGTGTAAACTAAAGTGTACACCACAGTGTACATGTAGCAAGGTTCATACCGATTGAACTTTGCCATCTGGACACTGATTTTAGACATGTTGCTTGACACTTGCATTCTTGTCAAGTGTCAATTGGACGGGAAAACTGTTTGAAATTCAAACTATCCAACAGGATAATGTCATGTGGCAAAGTGTAAACTAAAATGTACACCATAGTGTGCAAGTTGCAAGGTTCCTACTGATTAAACTTTTCTGTTTGTACACTAATTTTTGACACATTGTTTGACACTTGCTTTCTTGTTAAGTGTTAATTTGATGGAAAAATTGTTTGAAATTTAAACTATCTAACAGGGTAATAACAAGTGGCAAAGTGTAAAGTAAAGTGTACACCATAGTGTACATGTTGAAAGGTTCTTACCGATTGAACTTTGCTATTTGTACACTTATTTTTGACACGTTGTTTGAAACTTGGATTGTTGTCAAGTGTCAATTGGATGGGAAAACTGTTTGAAATTTAAACTGTCCAATAGGATAATGTCAAGTTGCAATGTGTAAACTAAAGTGTACACCATAGTGTACGTGTAGCAAGGTCCTTACCGATTGAACTTTGCTATTTGTACACTGATTTTTGACACGATGTTTGACACTTGCATTATTGTCAAGTGTCAATTGGATGGTAAAACTATTTGAAATTTAAACTGTCCAACAGAGTAATGTCACGTGGCAATGTCTAAACTAAAGTGTACACCACAGTGTACATGTAGCAAGGTTCTTTCCATTTGAACTTTACTATTTATACACTAATTTTTGACCCGTTGTTTGACACTTACATTGTTGTCACGCATCAATTGGATGGGAAAACTATTTGAAATTTAAACAGTCAAAGAGTGTAATGTCATGTGGCAAAGTGTAAACTAAAGTACACACCATAGTGAACATCTAGCAAGGTTCTTGCCGATTGAATTTTGCTATTTGTAAATTTATTTTTGACACTTTTTTGACACTTGCATTGTTGTCAAATGACAATTGGATGGAAAAACTATTTGAAATTTAAACTGTCCAATGGGATAATGTCACGTGGCAAAGTGTAAACTAAAGTGTACACCATAGTGTACATATAGCAAGGTTCTTACAGAATGAATTTTGCTATTTGTAAACTGATTTTTGACACGTTGTTTGACACTTGCACTGTTGTCAAGTGAAAATTGAATGGAAAAACTGTTTGAAATTTAAATTGTCCGACAGAGTAGTGTCACGTGGGAAAGTGTAAACTAAAGCGTACACCATAGTGTATATGTTGCAAGGTTCTTACCGATTGAACTTTGCTATTTGTAAATTTATTTTTGACACGTTGTTTGAAACTTACATTGTTGTCAGGTGTCAGTTGGATGGGAAAACTGTTTAAAATTTAAACTGTCCAATAGGATAATATCACGTGGCAAAGTGTAAACTAAAGTGTACACCACAGTGTACATGTAGCAAGGTTCCTTCTGATTAAACTTTTCTATTTGTGCACTAATTTTTGACACATTGTTTGACACTTGCTTTCTTGTCAAGTGTTAATTTGATGGGAAAATTGTTTGAAATTTAAGTTGTCCAACAGTGTAATGACAAGTGGCAAAGTGTAAACTATAGTGTCCACCATAGTGCACAAGTCGTAAGGTTCTTACCGATTGAACTTTGCTATTTGTACACTAATTTTTGACAAGTTGTTTGACACTTGCATTATTATCAAGTGTCAATTGGATGGAAAAACTGTTTGAAATTTAAACTATCCAACCGGGTAATGTTACGTGACAAAGTGTAAACCAAAGTGTACACCATAGTGTACACGTAGCAAGGTTCTTACCGATCGAACTTTGCTATTTGGAAACTGATTTTTGACCCGTTGTTTCTCACTTGCATTGTTGTCAAGTGTCAATTGGGTAGGAAAACTGTTTGAAGTTTACACTGTCGAACAGGGTAATATCACGTGGAAAAGTGTAAATTAAAGTGTACAACATAGTGTACATATAGCAAAGTTCTTACCGATTAAACTTTGCTATTTGTACACTGATTTTGGTCACGTTGTTTCACACTTCCATTGTAGTCAAGTGTCAATTGGATTGTAAAACTCTTTGAAATTTAAATTGTCCAATAGAGTAATGTCACGTGGCAAAGTGTAAAGTACACCTTATTGTACTTGTAGCAAGGCCCTTACCGATTGAACTTTGTTATTTATACACTGATTTTTGACACATTGTTTGAAACGTGCATTGTAGTCAACTATTAATTGGATGGGAAAACCGTTTGAAATTTAAATTGTTCAACAGGGTAATGTCACGCAGTAAAGTGTAAATTAAAGTGTTCACCATTGTGTACATTTAGCAAGGTCTTTACCGATAGAACTTTGCAATTTGAATACTGATTTTTGACAGATTGTCTAACACTTGCATTGCTGTTAAGTGTCAATCGGATGGGAAAAGTGTTTGAAATTTAAACTGTCCAACAGGGTAATGTCACGTGGTAATGTGTAAACTAAAGTGTACACCATAGTGTACATGTAGCAAGGTTCTTTCCGATTGAACTTTGCTATTTATACACTGATTTTTTACACGTTGTTTGACACTTGCATTGCTATCAAGTGTAAATTGGATGGGAAAACTATTTGAAATTTGAATTGTCCAATAGAGTAATGTCAAGAGGCAAAGTGTAAACTAAAGTGTACACCATAGTGTACATATTGCAAGGTTCTTATCGATTGAACTTTGCTATTTGTACACTTATTTTTGACACGCTGTTTGAAACTTGCAATGTTGTCAAGTGTCATTTGGATGGGAAAACTGTTTGAAATTTAAACTATCCAACAGGATAATGTCACGTTGCAAAGTGTAAACTAAAGTGTACATGTTGCAAGGTTCTTACCGATTAAACATTTCCATTTGTACACTGATTTTTGACACATTGTTTGACACTTGCATTGTAGTCAAGTGTCA
This sequence comes from Olea europaea var. sylvestris, assembly GCF_002742605.1. Classification (NCBI taxonomy): domain Eukaryota; kingdom Viridiplantae; phylum Streptophyta; class Magnoliopsida; order Lamiales; family Oleaceae; genus Olea; species Olea europaea. The sequence goes on from NW_019231421.1 coordinate 4,480, forward strand.
ATTGGATGGGAAAACTATTTGAAATTTTAAGCCGTCCAACATGGCAATGTCACGTGGTAAAGTGTAAACTAAATTGTACACCATAGTGTACATGTCGCAAGGTTCTTACTGATTGAAATTTTCTATTTGTACACTGATTTTTGATACGTTGTTTAACACTTGCATTGTTGTCGAGTGTCAATTGGATGGGAAAACTATTTGAAACTTAAACTGTCCAACAGGGTATTGTCACTTGGTAAAGTGTACACTAAAGTGTACACAAAAGTGTATATATCGCAAGGTTCTTACCGATTGAACTTTGCTATTTGTACGCTGATTTTCAACACGTTGTTTGACACTTGCATTGTTGTCAAGTGTCAATTGTGTGGAAAAACTATTTGAAATTTACACTGTCGAACGGGGTAAAGTCACGTGGCAAAGTGTAAACTAAAGTGTACACCACAGTGTACATGTAGCAAGGTTCATACCGATTGAACTTTCTATTTGTACACTGATTTTAGACACGTTGTTTGACACTTAAATTGTTGTCAAGTGTCAATTAAATGAGAAAACTGTTTGAAATTTAAATTGTTCAACAAGGTACGTGGCAAAGTGTAAACTAAAGTGTACATCATAGTTTACATGTAGCAAGGTTCTTACTGATAGAACTTTTCTATTTGTACATTTATTTTTGACACGTTATTTGGGACTTGCATTGTTGTTAAGTGTGTCAATTGGATGGGAAAACTATTTAAATTTTAAACTGTCCAATAGGGTAATGACACGTGACAAAGTGTAAACTAAAGTGTACACCATAGAGTACTTGCTGACAATGTTCTTAACGATTGAACTCTGCTGTTTGTACACTGATTTTTACACGTTGTTTGACATTTGCATTGTTGTCGAGTGTCAATTGGATAAGAAAATTTTTTGAAAATTAAACTGTCCAACATGGCAATGTCACGTGGTAAAGTGTAAACTAAAGTGTACACCACATTTACATGTAGCAAGGTTCATACAAATTGAACTTTGCTATTTGTACAATGATTTTTGACACGTTGTTTGACACTTATATTGTTGTCAAGTGTCAATTGGATGGGGAAAATATTGGAAATTTAAATTGTTCAACAAGACAGGTGGCAAAATGTGAACTAAAATGTACACCATAGTGACATGTGACAAGGTTCTTACCGATTGAACTTTGCTATTTGTACATTTATTTTTGACACGTTTTTTGACACATGCATTATTGTCAAGTGTCAATTGGATGGAAAAACTATTTGAAATTTAAACTATCAAACAGGGTAATGTCACTTGGCAAAGTGTAACCTAAAGTGTACACCATAGTGTACATGTAGCAAGGTTCTTACCGATTGAACTTTGTTATTTGTACACTTATTTTTGACACGTTGTTTGACACTTGCATTGTTGTCAAGTGTCAATTGGATGGAAAAACTGTTTGAAATTTAAACCGTTCGACGGAGTAATGTCATGTGGCAATGTGTAAACAAAAGTGTACACCATAGTGTACATGTTGCAAGGTTCCTACCGAATGAACTTTGGTATTTGTAAAGAAACTTGCATTGTTGTCTAGTGTCAATTGGATGGAAAAATTGTTTGAAATTTAAACTATCCAACAGGGTAACGTCACATGGCAAAGTGTAAACAAAAGTGTACACCGTAGTGTACATGTTGCAAGGTTCCTACTGATTAAACTTTTCTATTTGTACACTAATTTTTGACACTTGCATTGTAGTTAAGTGTCAATTGGATGGGAAAATTATTTGAAATTTAAAATGACCAACATGGCAATGTCACATGGTAAAGGGTAAACTAAAGTGCACACCATAGTGTATATGTCGAAAGGTCCTTACCGGTTGATCGTTGCTATTTGTACACTGATCTTGGACACATTATTTGACACTTGCATGGTTGTCAAGTATCAATTGTGTGGGAAAACTGTTTGAAATTTAAACTGTCCAACAGGGAAATGACAATTGGCAAAATGTAAACTAAAGAGTACACTATAGTGTACATGTAGCAAGGTTCTTACCGATTGACCTTTGCAATTTGAACACTAATTCTTGACACTTGCTTTGCTGTCAAGTGTTAATTTGATGGGGAAAATTGTTTGAAATTTGAACTGTCCAATAGGGAGTGACATGTGGCAAAGTTAAAACTAAAGTGTACACAACAGTGTACATGTCACAAGGTTCTTACCGATTGAACTTTGTTATTTGTACTTTGATTTTTGACACGTTGTTTGACACGTGCGTTATAGTCAAGTGTCAAATGGATGGGAAATTTGTTTGAAATTTAAACTGTTCAACAGGGTAATGTCACGTGGTAAAGTGTAAACCAAAGTGTTCACCATTGTCTACATGTAGAAAGGTCCTTACCGATAGAATTTTGCTATTTGTACACTAATTTTTGACACGTTATTTAGCACTTGCAATGTAGTTAAGTGTGCTAATTAGATGGAAAACTGTTTGAATCGTAAACTGTCCAACATGGTAATGACATGTGATGAAGTGTAAACTAAAGTGTACACCATTGAGTACATTTTGCAATGTTCTTACCGATTGAACTTTGATATTTGTACACTGATTTTTAACACGTTGTTTGAAAATTGCATTGTTGTCAAGTGTCAATTGGATGGGAAAATGATTTCAAATTTAAACTGTCCTGTAGGGTAATGTCACATGGCAAAGTGTAAACTAAAGTGTGTACACCATAGTGTAAATGTCGCAAGGTTCTTACAGATTGAACTTTGCTATTTGTACACTGATTTTTGACAGATTGTTTGGCTCTTACATTGTTGTCAAGTGTCAATTGGATGGGAGAATTGTTTGAAATTTAAACTGTCCAACAGGGTAATATCACGTGGCAAAGTGTAAACTAAAGTGTACACCATAGTGTACATGTCGCAAGGTTCTTACCGATTGAAATTTCCTATTTGTACACTGATTTTTGATACATTGTTTGACACTTTCATTGATGTCAAGTCTCAATTGGATGGGAAAACTATTTGAAATTTAAACTGTCCAACAGGGTATTGTCACTTGGTAAAGTGTAAACTAAAGTGTACACCAAAGTGTACATGTCGCAGGGTTCTTACGGATTGAACTTTGCTATTTGTACGCTGATTTTCGACACATTATTTGACACTTGTATTCTTGTCAAGTGTCAATTGGATGGGAGAATTGTTTGAAATTTAAAGTATCCAATAGGGTAATATCACGTGGCAAAGTGTAAACTAAAGTGAACACCATAGTGTACATGTTGCAAGGTTCTTATCGATTGAAATTTCCTATTTGTACACTTATTTTTGATGCGTTGTTTGACACTTGCATTGATGTCAAGTGTCAATTGGATGGGAAAACTATTTGAAATTTAAACTGTTCAATAGGGTATTGTCACTTGGTAAAGTGTAAACTAAAGTGTACACCAAAGTGTACATGTCGCAGGGTTCTTACCGATTGAACTTCGCTATTTGTATGCTGATTTTCGACACGTTGTTTGACACTTGCATTGTTTTCAAGTGTCAATTGAATGGGAGAATTGTTTGAAATTTAAAGTAACCATTAGGGTAATATCACGTGGCAAAGTGTAAACTAAAGTGTACACCATAGTGTATATGTTGCAAGTTTCTTACCGATTGAAATTTTCTATTTGTACACTCATTTTTGATACACTGTTTGACACTTGCATTGATGTCAAGTGCCAATTGGATGGGAAAAATGTTTGAAATTTAAACTATCCAACAAGGTATTGTCACTTGGTAAAGTGTAAACTAAAGTGTACATCAAAGTGTACATGTCGTAAGGTTCTTATCGATTAACTTTGCTATTTGTACGCTGATTTTTGACACATAGTTTAACACTTACATTGCTGTCAAGTGTCAATTGTGTGGGAAAAATATTTGAAATTTAAATTGTCGAATGGGGTAATGCCACGTGACAAAGTGTAAACTAAAGTGTACATCACAGTGTACATGTAGCAAGGTTCATACCGACTGAAATTTCCTATTTGTACACTTATTTTTGATACGTTGTTTAACACTTGCATTGATGTCAAGCGTCAATTGGATGAGAAAACTATTTGAGATTTAAACTGTCCAACATGGTATTGTCACTTGGTAAAGTGTAAACTAAAGTGTACACCAAAGTATACATGTCGAAAGGTTCTTACCGATTTAACTTTGCTATTTGTTCGCTGATTTTCGACACACAGTTTGACACTTACATTGTTGTCAAGTGTCAATTGTCTGGGAAAACTATTTGAAATTTAAATTGTCGAACGAGGTAATGTCACGTGGCAAAGTGTAAACTAAAGTGTACACCATAGTGTACATGTTGCAAGGTTCTTACCGATTGAAATTTCCTATTTGCACACTGATTTTTGATACGTTGGTTGACACTTGCATTGATGTCAAGTGTCAATTGGATGGGAAAACTATTTGAAATTTAAACTGTCCAACAGGTTATTGTCACTTGGTAAAGTGTAAACTAAAGTGTACACCAAAGTGTACATGTCGCAGGGTTCTTACCGATTGAACTTCGCTATTTGTATGCTGATTTTCGACACGTTGTTTGACACTTGCACTATTGTCAATTATCAATTGGATGGGAGAATTGTTTGAAATTTAAAGTATCCAACAGGGTAATATCACGTAGCAAAGTGTAAACTAAAGTGTACACCATAGTGTACATGTTACAAGGTTCTTACCGATTGAAATTTCCTATTTGTACACGTATTTTTGATACGTTGTTTGACACTACCGATTGAACTTTGCTATTTGTAGACTGATTTTTAACACGTTGTTTGACACTTTCAGTGTTGTCAGGTGTCAATTGGATGGGAAAATTGTTTGAAATTTAAGCTGTCCAGCAGGGCAATGTCACGTGACAAAATGTAAACTAAAGTGTATACACCATAGTGTACATGTCGGAAGGTTCTTACCGATTGAACTTTGCTATTTGTACACTAATATTCGACACGTCGTTTGACACTTGCATTGTTGTCAACTGTCAATTGGATGCGAAAACTAGATAAAATTTAAACTGTCCAACAAGGTAATGTCACGTGGAAAAGTGTAAACTAAAGTGTAAAACGTAGTGTACATGTCGCAAGGTTCTTATTGATTGAACTTTGTTATTTGCACACTGATTTTTGACATTTTGTTTGACACTTGCATTATTGTCATGTGTCAATTGGATGGAAAAACTGTTTGAAATTTAAACTGTCCAACAGTGTAATGTCATGTGTCAAAGTGTAAACTAAAGTGTACACCGTAATGTACATGTAGGAAGGTCCTTATCGATTGAACTTTACTATTTGTTCACTGATTTTTGACACGTTGTTTGACACTTGCATTGTTGTCAAGTGTCAATGGGATGGAAAAACTTCTTGAAATTTAAACTGTCTAGCAGGGTAATGTCACGTGGCAAAGTGTAAACTAAAGTGTAAACACCATTGTGTACATGTGGCAAGGTTCTTACCGATTAAACTTTGCTATTTGTACATTAATTTTTGACATGGTATTTGACACCAGTATTGTTGTAAAGTGTCAATTGAATGAAAAAACTATTTGAAATTTAAACTGCCCAACAGTGTAATGTCACATGGCAAGGTGTAAACAAAAGTGTATATCATAGTGTATATGTCGCAAGGTTCTTATTGATTGAACTTTGTTATTTGTAAACTGATTTTTAACACATTGTTTGACACAGGCATTGTTGTCAAGTGTCAATTAGAAGGGAAAACTGTGTCAAATTTAAATTGTCCAATACGGTAATGTCACGTGGCAAAGTGTAAACAAAAGTGTGCACCATAATGTACATGTCACAAGGTCCTAACCGACTGAACTCGCTATTTGTATACAAATTTTCGACACATTGTTTGACACTTGTATTGTTGTCAAGTGTTAATTGGATGGGAAAATTGTTTGAGATTTAAACTGTCATACAGCGTAATGTCATGTGGCAAAGTATAAACTAAAGTATACACAATAGTGTACATGGAGTAAGGTTCTTACCGATTGAAATTTGCTATTTGAACACTAATTTTTGACAAGTTGTTTGACACTTGCTTTGTTGTCAAGTGTCAATTGGATGGGAAAACTATTTGAAATTTAAACTGTCCAACAGGGTAATAACGCGTGGCAAAGTGTAAACTAAAGTGCAGACCATGGTGTACATGTTGCAAGGTTCTTACCGATTGAACTTTTCTATTTGTACACTTATTTTTTGCACGTTGTTTAACACTTGCATTGCTGTCAAGTGTCAATTGGATGGAAAAATTGTTTGAAATTTAAACTGTCCAATATGGTAATGTCACGTGGCAAAGTGTAAACTAAAATGTATACCATAGTGTACATGTTACAAGGTTCTTACCGATTGAACTTTCCTATTTGTACACTAATTTTTTACACGTCGCTTGACACTTGCTTTGTTGTCAAGTGTCAATTGGATGGGAAAACCTTTTGAAATTTCAACTGTCCAATAGGGTAATGACATGTGGTAAAGTGTAAACTAAAGTGTACACCATAGTGTACATGTAGCAAGGTTCTTACCGATTGAACTTTACTATTTGTGGACTGATTTTTAACACGTTGTTTGACACTTGCATTATTGTCAGGTGTCAATTGGATGGGAAAACTATTTGAAATTTAAACTCTCTAGCAGGATAATGTCACGTGGCAAAGTGTAAACTAAAGTGTACACCATAGTGTACATGTAGGAAGGTCCTTACCGATTGAACTTTGCTATTTGTACACAGATTTTTGACACGCTGTTTGACACTTTTATTGTTGTCAAGTGTCAATTGGATGGGAAAATTGTTTGAAATTTTAAATCCCCAACAGGGTAATGACACGTGGCAAAGTGTAAACTAAAGTGTACACCATAGTGTACATGTTGCAAGGTTCTTACCGATTGAACTTTACTATTTGTAGTCTGTTTTTTAACACGTTGTTTGACACTTGCATTGTTGTCAGGTGTAAACTGGTTGGGAAAACTATTTGAAATTTAAACTGTCTAGCAAGGTAATGTCACGTGGCAAAGTGTAAACTAAAGTGTATACACAATAGTGTACATGTGGCATGGTTCTTACCGATTGAATTTTGCTATTTGTACATTGATTTTTGACACATTGTTTGACACATGTATTGTTGTCAAGTGTTAATTGGATGGGAAAATAGTTCAAAATTTAAACTGTCCAACTGGGTAATGTCACGTGGGAAGGTGTAAAAAAAAGTGTACACCATAGAGTACATGTTGCAAGGTTCTTACCGATTGAACTTTGCTATTTGTACATTGATTTTTGATACGTTGTTTGACAGTTGAATTGTTGTCAAGTGTCAATTGGAAGGGAAAACTATTTGAAATTTATATTGTCCAATCGGGTAATGTCACATGGCAAGGTGTAAACTAAAGAATACACCATAGTGTACATGTCACAAGGTCTTTTTACCGATTGAACTGGCTATTTGTACACAGATTTTCGATACGTTGTTTGATACTTGTGTTGTTGTCAAGTCTCAGTTGGATGGGAAAACTGTTTGAAATTTAAATTGTCGAATAGGGCAACGTCACGTGGCAACATGTACACTAAAGTGTAAACCATAGTGTACATATGGCAAGGTCCTTACTGATTGAACATTGCTATTTGTACACTAATTTTCGACACGTTGTTTGACACTTGCATTGTTGTCAAATGTCAATTGGATGGGAAAACTAGTTGAAATTTAAACTGTCTGACAGGATAATGTCACGTGGCAAAGTATAAACTAAAATATAAAACGTAGTGTACATGTCGCAAGGTTCTTATCGATTGAACTTTGCTATTTGTACACTAATTTTTGACACGTTGTTTAACACTTGTGATAAGTGTGTATTTGTACACTTATTTACATCACAATCATGACTTTAATACAAGTAAAATGATTGAATTGTTACTTAATTTTGTCGAATTCATGCAATGTAGGTGATTCTATGGAAATAGTGGAATTCAGGAGAAAAGAGCCGAAAAAGGACCAAATTGGAGCAAAATGAAATTTCAGGGACCAAATTGCAATTATTTGAAAGTTGATCTGATGAACACATCAAGCAATTGATCAAGCTAAGCACCAATTGGAAGTTATAATGGAATATTGGAGCAACTAGAAACAAGAGAGGAGGTCAAGGAGTGCAGGAATGAAACTTGAGGATCAAAATGACTCAAATTAGAAGTTCGCTCTACTATGCGGTCGCATAGTATAAAACCTATGCGGTCGCGAGTGACCCTCCAGGGATTAAAAATGCCATTTTTCATATACCTATGCAGTCACATAGATTATGCCTCTACGATTGCATAGGTATAACTTGTCTTCGATTTTTGCAATTTCCTTATATGATTGCAACTCCTTTGGTAACCTAATTTCGACGGGTTTAAATAGAAAATAAACATCCAGAAGCCGCACGAACGAATTGGGAGGCAAAAACATTCATCTTGGAGAGGATTTGAAGGCAAGAACAAAGATTGATGCGAAGATTTACAAGATTTCTTCAAGTTTTGATAACTTGGTGATGTATTTTATTCAGAACTTGTTAGATTTCGTTATTTTTATCATGATAGGCTAGATTTCTGCAACTAGGTGATCGATAAACCATGTAATTATTATTAAACTTGTTATTTCATGATTTTGAATTCATAGTTCGATGGGATATTTGAATGAATTATATTGATTTATTTATTTCCACAATTATTGTGCACTTAATTTGTGTGAATTTGGTGGTTTAATTCTGAATTTGAGAAAATTGGATTAAACTCGACATATATGATTCATCATAGGGTCCGATAGGGGATAGAAATATACCCCTATGCCCCATGTAAATCTTTAATTGCTCACAAAATAAAATTACATGCATTCTTGTATAATTGCATCCGTCATAGAAATATAGGCTGATGATTTATGAGAATAGGTTCAATATGCCTCGAGAGAGAGTATTGAATAGATTTAGGAGCATTGATTTGTCAAATTCTCATTGGATTATCAAAATTGTGAAATTAGGGTTTAGTTAGTAATTATTTGGGGATTCGTGATCCTATTGCATTCGTTTTACATAGATTTTCATAAATTGACAATACATTTCATTTATTTTCATAACATTTCATAATTGAGTCATTCGTTAAGTTGATTTGAAATTAGGGTTTTTTAATTTGGGGATTTCTCCCAAAATTAGGGCTTTTGATTCTAAAATTTATCTTAAATCAATTAGTTTTGGTTAAGGCTAAAATAAATAAAATTGAACTACTCTTTCTCTGTGGGACGATACTCGGACTTCTAAAGTCCACTTTATTACTTGTCACGACCCGTACACTTGTAGTAATTTAAATCGAAAGAAATATTTCGCGAACAACTTGCATTGTTGTTATCTGTCAATTGTATGGAAAAATTGTTTGAAATTCAAACTGTCCAACAGTGTAATGTCACATGATAAAGTGTAAACTAACATGTACACCATAGTGTATATGTTGCAAGGTTCTTACTGATTTAACTTTGCTATTTGTACATTGATTTTTGACGCGTTGTTTGACACTGGCATTGTTGTCAAGTGTCAATTGGAAGGGAAAACTGTTTGAAATTTAAACAGTCCAACAGGGTAATATCACGTGGTAAACTGTAAACTAATGTGTACACCATAGTGTACATGTCGCAAGGTCCTTACCAATTGAACTCGCTATTTGTACACAGATTGTTGACACGCTATTTGACACTTGTATTATTGTCAAGTGTCAATTGGACGGGAAAACTATTTGAAATTTAAACTGTCCAACAGGGTAATGCCACGTGAAAAAGTGTAAACTAAAGTGTACACCATAGTGTACATGTAGTAAGGTTCTTACCGATTGAACTTTGCTATTTGTACACTGATTTTTGACACGTTGTATGACACTTGCATTTTTGTCAATTGTCAATTGGATGGGAAAACTGTTTGAAATTTATACCGTCCAACAGGGTAATGTCACGTGGCAAAGTGAAAACTAAAGTCTGTACACCATAGTGTACATGTAGCAAGGTTCTTACCGATTGAACTTTGCTATTTAAACACTAATTTTTGACACGTTCTTTGACACTTACACTGTAGATCATAATGTATAGGTAGCAAGGCTTTACCGATTGACCTTTGCTATTTCTACGCTGACTTTTTACACGTTGTTTGACATTGATGTTGTGGTCAAGTGTCAATTGGATGGGAAAACTGGTTGAAATTTAAATTGTCCAGCAGGGTAATGTCACGTGGCAAAGTGTAAATTAAAGTGTACACCATTGTGTACATGTAGTAAGGTTCTAACCGATTGAACTTTACTATTTGTACAATGATTTTTGACACATTTTTTGACACTTGCATTTTTGGTAAGTGTCAATTGGATGGGAAAACTGATTGAAAATTAAACTGTCCAACAGCATAATGTCATGTGGTAAAGTGTAAACTAAAGTGTACACCGTAGTCTATATGTATGGAAGGTCCTTACCGATTGAACTTTGCTATTTGTACACTGATTTTTGATACGTTGTTTGACACTTGCATTGTTGTCAAGTATCAATAGGATGGGAAAACTGTTTCAAATTTAAACTGTCCAACAGGGTAATATCACGTGGCAAAGTGCAAACTAAAGTGTATACACCATAGTGTACATGTGGCAAGGTTCTTACCGATTGAACTTTGCTATTTGTACATTTATTTTTGACACGTTGTTTGACACTAGTATTGTTGTCAAGTGTCAATTGGATGGAAAAACTATTTGAAGTAAAAACTTTCCAATAGTGTAATGTCACGTGGCAAGGTGTAAACAAAAGTGTACACCATAGTGTATATGTCGCAGGTTCTTACCGATTGAACTTTGCTATTTGTACACTGATTTTTGACACGTTGTTTGACACTGGCATTGTAGTCAAGTGTAAATTGGAAGGTAAAACTGTTTGAAATTTAATCTGTCCAACAGGGTAATGTCACATAGCAAAGTGTAAACTAAAGTGTACACCATAGTGTACATGTCGCAAGGTCTTTAACGATTGAACTCGCTATTTGTACACAGATTTTCGACACGTTGTTTGACACTTGTATTGTTGTCAAGTGTCAATTGGATGGGAAAACTGTTCGAAATTTAAATTGTCGAACAATGTAATGTCATGTGGCAAAGTGTAAACTAAAGTGTGTACACCATAGTGTGCATGTAGCAAGGTTCTTACCGATTGAACTTTGCTATTTGTACTCTGATTTTTGACACTTTTTTTGACACTTGCATTTTTGTAAATTGTCAATTGGATGGGAAAATTGTTTGAAATTTATACTGTCCAATAGGGTAATGTCACGTGGTAAAGTGTAAATTAATGTGTACACCATAATGTACATGTAGCAAGGTCCTTATCGATTGACCTTTGCTATTTGTACACTAATTTTTGACTCATTGTTTGACACTTGAATTGTTGTCAAGTATGAATTGGATGGAAAAACTGTTTGAAATTTAAATCGTCCAACAGGCTATTGTCACATTTCAAAGTGTAAACTAAAGTGTACACCATACTTTACATATAGCAAGGTCATTACCGATTGAACTTTGCTATTTGTACACTGATTTTGGACACATTGTTTGACACTTGCATTGTTGTCAAGTGTGAATTGGATGGAAAAACTGGTTGAAGTTTAAATTGAACAACAGGGTAATGACACATGGCAAAGTGTAAACTAAAATGTATACCATAGCATACATGTAGCAAGGTTCTTATCGATTGAACTTTACTATTTGTACACTGATTTTTAACACGTTGTTTGACACTTGCATTGTTGTCAAGTGTCAATTAGATGGGAAAACTGTTTGAAATTTAAACTATACAACTTGACAATGTCACGTGGCAAACTGTAAACTAAAGTGCACTCCGAAGTGTACATGTAGTAATGTTCTTACCGATTGAACTTTGCTATTTGTACACTAATTTCTAACACGTTGTTTGACACTTGCTTTGTTGTCAAGTGTCAATTGGATGTGAAAACTATTTAAAATTTAAACTATCCAGCAGGGTAATGTCACATGGCAAAATGTAAACCAAAGTGTGTACACCAAAGAGTGCATGTGGCAAGGTTCTTACCGATTGAACTTTGCTATTCGTACATTGATTTTTGACGCGTTGTTTGACACTTGTATTGTTGTCAAGTGTCAATTAGATGGGAAAACTGTTTAAAATTTAAACTGTCTGATAGGGTAATGTCACGTGGGAAGGTGTAAACAAAAGTGTGCACCATAGTGTACATGTCACAAGGTTCTTACCGATTGAACTTTGCTATTCGTACACAGATTTTCGACACGTTGTTTGACACCTGTATTGTTGTCAAGTGTTAATTGGAAGGGAGAACTGTTTGAAATTTAAATTGTCCAACAGGGTAATGTCACGTGGCCACGTGAAAACTAAAGTGTACACCATAATGTACATGTAGCAAGGTCCTTGGCGACTGAACTTTGTTATTTGTACATTGATTTTTGACACGTTATTTGACACTTGTATTGTTGTCAAGTGTCAATTAGAAGGGAAAACTATATGAAATTTAAACTATCCAATAGGGTAATGTCCGTGGCAAAGTCTAAACTAAAGTGTACACCATTGTGTACATGTCGCAAGGTTCTTACGGATTGAACTTTGCTATTTGTATCCTGATTTTGGACACATGTTGGCACTTGCATTGTAGTCAAGTGTCAAATGGATGGAAAAATTGTTTGAAATTTAAATTGTCCAATAGGTTAATGTCACATGGGAATGTGTTCACTATAGTGCCCATGTAGCAAGGTTCTTACCGATTGAAATTCGCTATTTGTACACTGATTTTTAACACGTTGTTTGACACATGCACTGTTGTCAAGTGTCAATTGGATAGGAAAACTGTTTCAAATTTATACCGTCGAACAGGGTAGTATCACGTGGTCCGTGTAAACTAAAGTGTTCACCATATTGTACATGTAGTAAGGTCCTTATCGATTGAACTTTGCTCTTTGTACATTATTTTTTTGACATGTTTTTCGACACTTGCATCGTTGTCAAGTGTCAACTGGATGTGAAAACTATTTGAAAATTAAACTGTCCTACATGGTAATGACACGTTGTAATGTGTAAACTAAAGTGTGCACCATGGTGTATATGTAGCAAGCTTCTTATTGATTGAACTTTGCTATTTGTACGTGGTAATGACAAGTTGCAATGTGTAAACTAAAGTGTGCACCATAGTGTACATGTAGCAAACTTCTTATCAATTGAACTTCGCTATTTGTACATGGATTTTTGACACGTTGTTTGAAACTGGCATTGTTGTCAAGTGTCAATTGGATTGGAAAACTATTTGAAATTTAAACTGTCCAATAGGGTAATGTCATGTGACAAGGTGCAAACTAAAGTGTACACCATAGTGCACTTGTCGCAAGGTTCTTACCAATTGAACCTTACTATTTGTACACTTATTTTTGACACATTGTTTGACACTTGCATTGTTCTCAAGTGTCAATTGGATGGGAAAACTATTTGAAATGTAAACTGTCCGATAGGGTAATGTCACGTTGCAAGGTGTAAATAAAAGTGTACACCACAGTGTATATGTCGCAAGGTTCTTACCGATTGAACTTTCCTATTCTTACACAGATTTTTAACATGTTGTTTAACACTTGCATTGTTGTCAAATGTTAATTGGATGGAAAAACTGTTTGAAATTTAAACTGTCGAAGAGGGTAATGTCATGTGGCAACGTGTAAACTAAAGTGTACATATAGCAAGGTCCTTATCGATTGAACTTTCCTATTTGTACACAGATTTTCGACACGTTGTTTGACACTTGCATTGTTGTCAAGGGTCAATTGGAAGGGAAATTTTTTTTGAAATTTTAACTGTCCAATAGGGTAATGTCACGTGGCAAACTGTAAACTAAGGTGTACACCATTCTGTACATGTAGCAAGGTACTTATCGATTTAACTTTGCTATTTGTACACTAATTTTCAACATGTTGTTTGACACTTGCATTATTGTCAAGTGTCAATTGGATGGGAAAACTGTTTGAAATGTAAACTGTCCAATATGATAATGTCACGTGGCAAAGTGTAAACTAAAGTGTGCACACCAAAGTATACATGTCGCAAGGTTCTTACCGAATGAACTTTGTTACTTGTACACTGATTTTTGACACGTTGTTCAACACTTGCTTTGTCAAGCGTCAATTGGATGGGAAAAATTTTTGAAATTTAAAATGTCCGACAGGGTAATGTCACGTTGAAAGGTGTAAATAAAAGTGTGCACCATAGTGTACATGTTGCAAGGTTCTTATCGATTAAACTTTGCTATTCGTACATAGATTACGTTGTTTGACACTTGTATTGTTGTCAAGTGTTAGTTGGTTAGGAAAACTGTTTGAAATTTAAATTGTCCAACAGGGTAATGTCATGTTGCAACGTGTAAACTAAAGTGTACACCATAGTGTACATGTAGCAAGGTCCTTATCGATTGAACTTTTCTATTTGTACATTGATTTTCGACACGTTATCTGACACTTGCAATGTTTACATATGTCAGTTGGATGGGAAAATTGTTTGAAATGTAAACTATCCAATATGGTAATGTCACTTGGCAAAGCGTAAACTAAAGTATACACCATAGTGTACATATAGCAAAGTTCTTTTCGATTGAACTTTGCTATCTGTACATATATTTTGGCCACATTGTTGGCACTTTCATTGTAGTCAAGTGTCAATTGGATGTGAAAATTATTTGGAATTTTAACTATCGAATAGGTTAATGTCACGTGGCAATGTGTACACCATAGTGCCCATGTAGCATGGTCCTTACCGATTGAACTTTGCTATTTGTACACTGATTTTTGACACGTTGTTTAACACATGCATTGTTGTCAAGTGTCAATTGGATGGGAAAACTGTTTGAAATTTAAACTGTCCAACAGGGTAATGACACGTTGCAAAGTGTAAACTAAAGTGCACAACATAGTGTACCTGTAGCAAGGTTCTCACCAATTTTAACTTTGCTATTTGTACACTGATTTTGGACATGTTTGACACTTGCATTGTAGTCAAGTGTCAATTGGATGGGAAACCTGTTTGAAATTTAAACTGTCCAATAGGGTAATGTCACGTGGCAAAGTGTACACCATAGTGTACATGTAGCAAGATACTTACCGATTGAACTTTGCTATTTGTACACTGATTTTTGTCACGTTGTTTGACACTTACATTGCTGTCAATTATCAATTAGATAGGAAAAATGTTTGAAATTTAAACTGTCCAATAGAGTATTGACATGTGGCAAAGTATAAACTAAAATGTACACTAGAGTGTACATGTAGCAAGGTTCTTGCCGATTGAACTTTGCAATTTGTACACTGATTTTTGAAACGTTGTTTGACACTTGAATTGTTGTCAAGTGTTGATCAGGAAGGAAAAATGTTTGAAATGTAAACTATACAACAGGGTAATGTCACGTAGCAATGTGTAAACTAAAGTGTACACCATAGTGTAGATGTCGCAAGGTCCTTCCCGATTGAAATTTGCTAATTGTACACAGATTTTCTACACTTTGTTTGGCGCTTGCATTGTTGTCAAGTGTCAATTGGATGGAAAAACTATTCGAAATTTATACTGTCCGACAGGGTAATGTCACATGGTATGTGTAAACTAAAGTGTACATGTCGTAAGGTTCTTACCGATTGAACTTTGTTATTTGTACACTGATTTTCGACGCGTTGTTTGACACTTGCATTGTTGTCAAGCATCAATTGGATGTGAAAACTATTTGAAATTTAAACTGTCCGACTGGCTAATGTCACGTTGCAAGGTGTAAATAAAAGTGTACACCATAGTGTACATGTCGCAAGGTTCTTACCGATTGAACTTTCCTATTCGTACACAGATTTTTGACACGTTGTTTGACGCTTGCATTGTTGTAAAGTGTTAATTGGATGGGAATACTGCTTGAAATTTCAACCGTCAAATAAGATAATATCACGTGGCAACGTGTAAACTAAAGTGTACACCGCAGTGTACATGTAGCAAGGTCCTTACCGATTGAACTTTGTTATTTATACACTGAATTTTTACACGTGGTTTGACATTTGCAATGTTGTCAAGGGTCAATTGGATTGGAAAACTTTTTGAAATTCAAATTGTCCGATAGGGTAATGTCACGTGGCAAGGTGTAAATAAAAGTGTACACCATAGTGTACATGTTGCAAGGTTCTTACCGATTGAACTTTCCGATTCGTACACATATTTTTGACGCGTTGTTTGACACGTGCATTATTGTCAAGTGTTAATTGGATGGAAAAACTGTTGGAAATTTCAAATGTCAAACAGGGTAATGTCACGTGGCAACGTGTAAACTAAAGTGTAAACCACAGCGTACATATAGCAAGGTCCTTACCGATTGAACTTTTCTATTTGTACACTGATTTTCGACACGTTGTTTGACACTTGCATTGTTGTCAAGCGTCAATTGGATGGGAAAACTGTTTGAAATTTAGACAGTCCGATAGGGTAATGTCACGTTGTAAGGTGTAAATAAAAGTGTACACCATAGTGTACAGGTCGCAAAGTTCTTACCGATTGAACTTTCCTATTCGTACACAGATTTTGACACGTTGTTTGACACTTGTATTGTTGTCAAGTGTTAATTGGATGGGAAAACTATTTGAAATTTAAACTATCGAACAGGGTAATGTCATGTGGCAACGTGTAAACTAAAGTGTATACCATAGTGTACATATAACAAGGTCCTTACCGATTGAACTTTCCTATTTGTACACAAATTTTCGACACGTTGTTTGACACTTGCATTTTCGCGAAGGGTCAACTGGAAGGGAAATTTTTTTGAAATTTTAACTGTCCAACAGGGTAATGTCCCGTGGCAAACCGTAAATGAAAGTGTACACTATTGTGTACATGTAGAAAGGTACTTACCGATTTAACTTTGCTATTTGTACACTAATTTTCGACACGTTATTTGACACTTGCATTGTTGTCATGTGTCAGCTAGATGGGAAAACTGTTTGAAATGTAAACTGTCCAATATGGTATTGTCACGTGGCAAAGTATAAACTAAAGTGTACACCATAGTGTACATATAGCAAGGTTCTTACCGATTGAACTTTGCTATTTGTACATATATTTTGTCCACATTGTTGGCACTTGCATTGTAGTCAAGTGTCAATTGGATGGGAAAACTGCTTGGAATTTTAACTGTCGAATAGGTTAATGTCACATGGCAATGTGTACACCATAGTGCCCATGTAGAAAGGTCCTTACCGATTGAACTTTGCTATTTGTACACTAATTTTTGACACGTTGTTTAACACTTGCATTGTTGTCAAGTGTCAATTGGATGAGAAAATTGTTTGAAATTTAAATTGTCCAACAGGGTAATGACACGTTGCAAAGTGTAAACTAAAGTGTAAACCATAGTGTACGTGTAGTAAGGTTCTTACCAATTTTACCATTGCTATTTGTACACTGATTTTGGACACGTTGTTTGACACTTGCATTGTAGTCAAGTGTCAATTGGATGGGAAAACTGTTTGAAATTTAAACTGTCCAATATGGTAATGTCACGTGGCAAAGTGTACACCATACTGTACATGTAGCAAGGTATTTACCGATTGAACTTTGCTATTTGTACACTAATTTTTTTCACGTTGTCTGCCCCCGGCGGGGGTGATAGGGTAATGGCATATAAGCTATTCATATCCTAATAAAGGATTTGACACTTACATTGTTGTCAATTGTCAATTGGATAGAAAAATGGTTTGAAATTTAAACTATCCAACGGGGTATTGACACGTGGTAAAGTATAAACTAAAATGTACACCGTAGTGTACACGTAGCAAGGTTCCTACCGATTGAACTTTGCTATTTGTACACTAATTTTTGAAACGTTATTTGACACTTGAATTGTTGTCAGAAGGAAAAATTGTTTGAAATTTAAACTGTTCAACAGGTTAATGTCATGTAGCAATGTGTAAACTAAAGTGTACACCATAGTGTAGATGTCGCAAGGTCCTTCCCGATTGAAATTTGCTAATTGTACACAGATTTTCGACATGTTGTTTGACGCTTGCATTGTTAGCAAGTGTCATTTGGATGGAAAAATTGTTCGAAATTTATACTATCCTACAGGGTAATGTCACGTGGTATGTGTAAACTAAAGTGTATATGTCCCAAGGTTCTTACGGATTGAACTTTGTTATTTGTACACTGATTTTCGACACGTTGTTTGACACTTGTATTGTTGTCAAGCATCAATTAGATGGAAAAACTATTTGAAATTTAAACTGTCCGATAGGGTAATGTCACATTGCAAGCGTAGAACCCCAAATAATTCTAGACACCTTAGTGGCACTAAGACGTGAGTATTGGATGACTAAAGTATACTTCAGATTTTTAGTCTCATTTAAGACCAATTTTTGACATAGGAAACATTTGATTTAGAAAATGATATCTGAATAAAAGTTGTAGCTCTCTGAGTTAGCTTTCGAACGCACTTTGAATTACCTCAATCAGATATCAGGAGAAGAAGTTATGATAGAAATACTGAATGCTATGCAGTGTCAACCGGACTACAACCGGTCGACCGAAACTGCCTGAAATAAAAATTCTCGTTTTTTTCTAAAATTTAAATATTTATTTTCATCACTTATTTCCTCAAAGGGCCACCCACATTTTTGGCAATAAAAACCCCACTAAATTGAAGTATTTAACCTCAAACTTAAATGGCACCCATGTTTTCTCTCTTAAATGAAATTTGACCCTTCATTTGCTTTAAGTTATGGGATATTTACCTATAAATAGAGACCTCATTTCACTCATTTTTTTCTCACACCAAAAGCAAGAGCTTTTACATACTAAAGAAAGAGTTTCCAAGAGAGAAAAAAGAGGGAGGAAAACTATTTTTCCTAGAAGTTTAAGAAGTGTTTTCAAGCATTTTTCATAGAAGTTTTGGGTGCTATCAAGGAGTGTCTTCAAGCATCAATTCTCAACAGTTTTCAAATATCCAAGGAGAGCATTTCTTTCAACGTCCAAGTTTCATCGAAGTTTTCAATCCAAGTTTTCAAAATTTCAAAAGCATCAATCAAGGTAGGTAGAGGTGCAATGTGTTTAATCATGTTAAGTTATAAGTTTCGATTCATGTTAATGTTTGTATGTCAAATGGTACTATGGTACGGCATATCCCTCTACGTTAATGGTTGTATGTCAAATGGTACTCCGGTACGGCATACCCCTCTATGTTGAAGAAATGTTCGTATGTCAAATGGTGCCCTCGGGTACGGCATACCCCTTCATGTCAAATGGTGCCTTCGGGTACATCATGTATGAAAAGTTATAAAGTTAATATTTTGAAATGTATAGCTTGATCACGAATGCACATATGACACCTATTGAGTTTTTCAACTCACGGGTTTAATCCCATCTCTACAGATTGAAGGAATTCTACCTTGGGCATGGATGGAGGAGAAGATGGAGAGTGATGCAACGAGCCCATGAAAATTCGGTGAATAAGTGATTTGGATTTATTTTTATGAAATGTTTTCCAATGTTATTTCTTTAAAGTTTTGAATAATGCAGAATGCGAGAACAAGTTATGTTTTCTTCAAATAAATTACATTTTGTTGTTTTGAAAAATGATTCAGTGTTTTTGTTTAAAGTATTTGAAGTATTGTCATTTAAATTATTATTCGAAGATGTAAGCTTCCGCTAAAATGTATACACTTGTTACTAAACCATCGGTTAAGCTAAGTAAAGTAAGTAGCGTTCCGGTCCACTAGGGGTCGGGACATTACAGCAAGGTGTAAATAAAAGTGTACACCATAGTGTACATATCGCAAGGTTCTTACCGATTGAACTTTCCTATTCGTACACAAATTTTTGACACGTTTGACACTTGCATTGTTGTGAAGTGTTAATTGGATAGGATGGCTGTTTGAAATTTCAACTGTCAAACAGGGTAATGTCACGTGACAACGTGTAAACTAAAGTGTACACCACAGTGTACATGTAGCAAGGTCCTTACCGATTGAACTTTGCTATTTGTACACTGATTTTCGACACGTTGTTTGATACTTGCATTGTTGTCAAGGGTCAATTGGATGGGAAAACTTTTTGAAATTTAAACTATCCAACAGGGTAATGTCACGTGGCAAACTGTAAACTAAAGTGTACACCATCGTGTACATGTAGCAAGGTTCTTACTAATTTAACTTTGCTATATGTACACTAATGTTCGACACGTTATTTGACATTTGTATTGTTGTCAAGTGTCAGTTGGATGGGAAAAATGTTTGAAATGTAAACTGTCCAATATGGTAATGTCATGTGTCAAAGTGTAAACTAAAGTGTGTACACCAAAGTGTACATGTCGCAAGGTTCTTACCGAATGAACTTTGTTATTTGTACACCAATTTTCGACGCGTTGTTTGACACTTGCATTGTTGTCAAGCATCAATTGGATGGGAAAACTGTTTGAAATTTAAACTGTCCGACAGGGTAATGTCACGTTACAAGGTGTAAATAAAAGTATACACAATAGTGTACATGTGGTAAGGTTCTTACTGATTGAACTTTGCTTACTGATTGAACTTTGCTATTCGTACACAGATTTTTGACACGTTATTTGACACTGGTATTGTTGTCAAGTGTTAATTAGATGGGAAAACTATTTGAAATTTAAACTGTCCAACAAGGTAATGTCACATGGAAACGTGTAAACTAAAGTGTACACCATAGTGTACATGTAGCAAGGTCCTTATCAATTGAACTTTGCTATTTGTACACTAATTTTCGACATGTTATTTGACACTTGTATCGTTGTCATGTGTTAGTTTGATGGGAAAACTGTTTGAAATGTAAAATGTCCAATATGGTAATGTTATGTAACAATGTGTAAACTAAAGTGTACACCATAGTGTACATATAGCAAGGTTCTTACCGATTGAACTTTGCTATTTGTACATATATTTTGGCCATATTGTTGGCACTTGCATTGTAGTCAAGTGTCAATTGGATGGGAAAACTGTTTGGAATTTCAACTGTCGAATAGGCTAATGTCACGTGGCAATGTGTACACCATAGTGCCCATGTAGTAAGGTCCTTATCGATTGAACTTTACTATTTGTACACTGATTTTTGACAAGCTGTTTAACACTTGCATTGTTGCCAAGTGTCAATTGGATGGGAAAACTATTTGAAATTTAAACTGTCCAATAGAGTAATGACACATTGCAATGTGTAAACTAAAGTGTACACTATAGTGTACGTGTAGCAAGGCTCTTACAAATTTTAGATTTGCTATTTGTACACTGATTTTGGACAGGTTGTTTGATACTTGCATTGTAGTCAAGTGTCAATTGGATGGGAAACTGTTTGAAATTTAAACTGTCCAATAGGGTAATGTCACGTGACAAAGTGTACAGCATAGTGTACATGTAGCAAGGTAATTAGCGATTGAACTTTGCTATTTGTGCGCTGATTTTCGTCACGTTGTTTGAAACTTACATTTGTTGTCAATTGTCAATTGGATAGGAAAACTGTTTGAAATTTAAATTGTCCAATAGGGTATTGACACGTGGCAAAGTATAAACTAAAATGTACACCATACTGTACATGTAGCATGGCTCTTACCGATTGAGCTTCGCTATTTGTACACTGATTTGTGGAACGTTGTTTGACACGTTGTTTGACATCTAAACTAAAGTGTAGATGTCGCAAGGTGCTTCCCGATTGTAATTTGCTAATTGTACATAGATTTTCGACACGTTGTTTGATGCTTGCATTGTTGTCAAGTGTCAATTGGATGGAAAAACTATTCGAAATTTATACTGTCCGACACGGTAATGTCACGTGGTATGTATAAACTAAAGTGTACATGTCACAAGGTTCTTACCAATTGAACTTTGTTATTTGTACACTAATTTTTGACATGTTGTTTGGCACTTGCATTGTTGTCAAGAGTCAATTGGATTGGAAAACTGTTTAAAATTTAAACTG
Organism: Olea europaea var. sylvestris; assembly: GCF_002742605.1. NCBI lineage: Eukaryota > Viridiplantae > Streptophyta > Magnoliopsida > Lamiales > Oleaceae > Olea > Olea europaea. The sequence goes on from NW_019231421.1 coordinate 26,519, forward strand.
TGTGACAGGGTAATGTCACGTTGTAAGGTGTAAATAAAAGTATACATGTCGCAAGGTTCTAACCGATTGAACTTTCCTATTCGCACACAGATTTTAACACATTGTTTGACACTTGCAATGTTGTCAGGTGTTAATTGGATGGGAAAATTGTTTCAAATTTCAACTGTCGAATAGGATAATGTCACGTGACAGTGTGTAAACTAAAGTATACACCAGAGTGTACATGTAGCAAGATCCTTACCGATTGAACTTTGATATTTGTACACTGATTTTCGACACGTTGTTTGACACTTGCATTGTTGTCAAGGGTCAATTGGAAGAGAAAACTTTTTAAAATTTAAACTGTCCAACAAGGTAATGTCACGTGGCAAGCTGTAAACTAAAGTGTACACCATTGTGTACAAGTATCAAGGTACTTACCGATTTAACTTTGCTATTTGTACCCTAATTTTTGACACGTTATTTCTCACTTACATTGTTGTCAAGTGTTAGTTGGATGGAAAAATTGTTTGAAATGTAAACTATCCAATATGGTAATGTCACATGGCAAAGTGTAAACTAAAGTGTGTACACCAAAGTGTACATGTTGCAAGGTTCTTACCGAATGAACTTTGTTATTTGTACAATGATTTTCGACACACTGTTCGACACTTGCATTGTTGTCAAGCGTCAATTGGATGGGAAAACTGTTTGAAATTTAAATTGTCCGACAGGGTAATGTCAAGTTGTAAGGTGTAAATAAAAGTGTACGCCATAGTGTACATGCCGCAAGGTTCTTACTGATTGAACGTTGCTATTCATAAACAGATTTTTGACACGTTGTTTGACACTGGTATTGTTGGCAAGTGTTAATTGGATGGGAAAACTATTTGAAATTTAAACTATCCTATAAGGTAGTATCACATGGCAACGTGTAAACTAAAGTGTACACCATAGTGTACATGTAGCAAGGTCCTTATCAATTGAACTTTGCTATTTGTACACTGATTTTCGACACATTATTTGACACTTGCATTGTTGTCATATGTCAGTTGGATGGGAATACTATTTGAAATGTAAACAATCCAATATGGTAATGTCATGTGGCAAAGTGTAAACTAAAGTTTACACCATAGTGTACATATTGCAAGGTTCTTACCGATTGAACTTTGTAATTTGTACACTAATTTTGGACATGTTGTTTGACACTTACATTGTTGTCATATGTCAGTTGGATGGGAATACTATTTGAAATGTAAACAATCCAATATGGTAATGTCATGTGGCAAAGTGTCAACTAAAGTTTACACCATAGAGTACATATTGCAAGGTTCTTACCGATTGAACTGTGTTATTTGTACACTGATTTTCGACACGTTGTTTGACACTTGCATTATTGTCAAGAGTCAATTGGATGGAAAACTATTCGCTATTTGTACACTGATTTTCGACACGTTGTTTGACACTTGCATTATTGTCAAGAGTCAATTGGATGGAAAACTATTCGCTATTTGTACACTGATTTTCGACACGTTGTTTGACACTTGCATTATTGTCAAGAGTCAATTGGATGGAAAACTATTCGCTATTTGTACACTGATTTTCGACACGTTGTTTGACACTTGCATTATTGTCAAGAGTCAATTGGATGGAAAACTATTCGCTATTTGTACACTGATTTTCGACACGTTGTTTGACACTTGCATTATTGTCAAGAGTCAATTGGATGGAAAACTATTCGCTATTTGTACACTGATTTTCGACACGTTGTTTGACACTTGCATTATTGTCAAGAGTCAATTGGATGGAAAACTATTCGCTATTTGTACACTGATTTTCGACACGTTGTTTGACACTTGCATTATTGTCAAGAGTCAATTGGATGGAAAACTATTCGCTATTTGTACACTGATTTTCGACACGTTGTTTGACACTTGCATTATTGTCAAGAGTCAATTGGATGGAAAACTATTCGCTATTTGTACACTGATTTTCGACACGTTGTTTGACACTTGCATTATTGTCAAGAGTCAATTGGATGGAAAACTATTCGCTATTTGTACACTGATTTTCGACACGTTGTTTGACACTTGCATTATTGTCAAGAGTCAATTGGATGGAAAACTATTCGCTATTTGTACACTGATTTTCGACACGTTGTTTGACACTTGCATTATTGTCAAGAGTCAATTGGATGGAAAACTATTCGCTATTTGTACACTGATTTTCGACACGTTGTTTGACACTTGCATTATTGTCAAGAGTCAATTGGATGGAAAACTATTCGCTATTTGTACACTGATTTTCGACACGTTGTTTGACACTTGCATTATTGTCAAGAGTCAATTGGATGGAAAACTATTCGCTATTTGTACACTGATTTTCGACACGTTGTTTGACACTTGCATTATTGTCAAGAGTCAATTGGATGGAAAACTATTCGCTATTTGTACACTGATTTTCGACACGTTGTTTGACACTTGCATTATTGTCAAGAGTCAATTGGATGGAAAACTATTCGCTATTTGTACACTGATTTTTGACATGTTGTTTGACACTTGCATTATTGTCAAGTGTCAATTGGATGGAAAAACTGTTTGAAATTTAAACTTTCCAACAGGGTATTGACACGTTGCAAAGTATAAACTAAAGTGTACACCATAGTGTACATGTAGGAAGGTTCTTACCGATTAAACTTTGCTATTTGTACATATATTTTGGCCACATTGTTGGCACTTGCATTGTAGTCAAGTGTCCAATAGGTTAATGTCAAGTGGCAATGTGTACACAATAGTGCCCATGTAGCAAGGTCCTTACCTATTGAACTTTGTTATTTGTACACTGATTTTCGACACGTCATTTGACACTTACATTGTTGTCATATGTCAGTTGGATGGGAATATTATTTGAAATGTAAACAATCCAATATGGTAATGTCACATGGCAAAGTGTAAACTAAAGTGTACACCATAGTGTACATATTGCAAGGTTCTTATCGATTGAACTTTGTAATTTGTACACTAATTTTGGCCACAATGTTGGCACTTGCATTGTAGTCAAGTGTCAATTGAATGGGAAAACTGGTTGGAATTTTAACTGTCGAATAGGTTAATATCACGTGGCAATGTGTACACCATAGTGCCCACGTAATAAGGTCTTTACCAATTGAACTTTGCTATTTGTACACAGATTCTTGACACGTTGTTTGACACTTGATTATTGTCAAGTGTCAATTGGATGGAAAAGCTGTTTGTAATTTAAACTGTCCAACAGGGTAATGACACGTTGCAAAGTGTAAACTAAAGTGTACACCACAGTGTACGTGTAGTAAGGTTCTTATCAATTTTAATTTTGCTATTTGTACACTAATTTTGGACATGTTGTTTAACACTTGCATTGTAGTCAAGTGTAAATTGGATGGGAAAACTGTTTGAAATTTAAACTGTCCAATAGGGTAATGTCACGTGGCAAAGTGTACAACATAGTGTACATGTAGCAAGGTCTCTACTGATTGAACTTTCCTATTTGTATACTAATTTTTGTCACGTTGTTTGACGCTTACATTGTTGTCAATTGTCAATTGGATGAGAAAACTATTTGAAATTTAAACTGTCCAACAGAGTATTGACACGTGGCAAAGTGTAAACTAAAATGTACACTATAATGTACATGTAGCAAGGTTCTTACCGATTGAACTGTGCTATTTGTACATTAATTTTTGACACGTTATTTGACACTTGAATTGTTGTCAAGTGTCGATCAGAAGGGAAAATTGTTTGAAATTTAAACTGTCCAACAGGGTAATGTCACATAGCAATGTGTAAACTAAAGTGTACACCATAGTGTACATGTCCAAGGTCCTTCCCGATTGAAATTTGCTAATTGTACACAGATTTTCGACATGTTATTTGACACTTGCATTGTTGTCAAGTGTCAATTGGATGGAAAAACTGTTCAAAATTTATATTGTCCAACAGGTACGTGTAAACTAAAGTGTACATGTAGCAAGGTCCTTACCGATTGAACTTTGCTATTTGTACACTGATTTTTGACACTTGCATTGGTTTCAATTGTCACTTGGATGAGAAAACTATTGGAAATTTAAACTGTCCAATAGGGTAATGACACATGGCAATGTGTAAACTAAATTTTACGCCATTGTGTACATGTTGCTAGGTTCTTACCGATTTAACTTTGCTATTTATACACTGATTTTCGACACATTGTTTGACACTTACATTGTTGTCAAGTGTCAGTTAGATGGGAAAGCTTTTTCAAATTAAAACTGTCCAATATGTTAATGTCACGTGCTAAAGTGTAAACTAAAGTGTACACCATAGTGTACATATAGCAAGGTTCTTGCCGATTGAACTTTGCTATTTATACGCTGATTTTGAGCATGTTGTTGGCACTTGCATTGTAGTCAAGTGTCAATTGGATCGAAAAATTGTTTGAAATTTAAACTGTTCAATAGGTTAATGTCACGTGGCAATGTGTACAATATAGTGCCCATGTAACAAGGTCCTTATCGATTGAACTTTGCTCTTTGTACACTAATTCTTGGCACGTTGTTTGACACTTGTATTGTTGTCAAGTGTCAATTGGATGCAAAAATTGTTCGAAATTTATACAGTCCAACAGGGAAATGACACGTGGTACGTGTAAACAAGTGTACACCATAGTGTACATGTAGCAAGGTCCTTACCGATTGGACTTTGTTATTTGTACACTAATTTTTGACATGTTGTTTGACACTTGCATTTTTGTCAAGTGTCAATTGGATGGGAAAACTGTTTGAAATTTAAACTATCCAATAGGGTATTGACACGTTGCAAAGTATAAACTAAAGTGTACACCACAGTGTACATGTAGCAAGGTTTTTACTGATTGAACTTTGCTATTTGAACGTATATTTTGGCCATATTGTTGGCACTTGCATTGTAGTCAAGTGTCCAATAGGTTAATGTCACGTGGCAATGTGTACACCATAGTGCCCATGTAGAAAGGTCCTTACCGATTGAACTTTGCTATTTGTACACTAATTTTTTACACGTTGTTTGACAGTTGTATTGTTGTCAAGTGTCAATTGGATGGGAAAACTGTTTGAAATTTAAAAAGTCCAGTAGGGTAGTGCCACATGGCAAAATGTAAACTAAAGTGTACACCATAATGTACATGTAGAAAGGTTCTTAACCATTGAACTTTGCTATTTGTACACTAATTTTGGACATGTTGTTTGACACTTGCAATGTAGACAACTGTCAATTGGATGGAAAAAGTTGTTTGAAATTTAAACTGTCCAATAGGGTATTGTCACGTGGCAAAATGTACACCATAGTGTACATGTAGCAAGGTCCTTACTGATTGAATTTTGCTATTTGTACACTGATTTTTATCACGTTGTTTGACACTTACATTGTTGTCAAGTGTCAATTGGATGAAAAACCTGTTCGAAATTCATACTGTCCAACACGGTAATGTCACGTGGAAAAGTGTGAACTAAAGTGTATACACCATAGTGTACATGTGGCAAGGTTCTTACCAATTGAAATTTGCTATTTGTACATTGATTTTTGACACGTTATTTGACACTTGTATTGCTGTCAAGTGTCAATTGGATGGAAAAATTGCTTGAATTTTAAACTGTCCAACAGGGTAATGACACGTGGCAAGGTGTAAACAAAAGTGTATGCCAAAGTGTACATGTCGCAAGGTTCTTATCGATTGAACTTTGCTATTTGTACACTGATTTTGGACAGGTTGTTTGACACTGACATTGTTGTCAACTGTCAATTTAAAGGGAAAACTATTTGAAACTTAAACTATCCAATAGGATAATGTCATGTGACAAAGTGTAACTTGAAGCGTACACCATAGTGTACATGTCGGAAGGTCCTTATCGATTGAACTTGCTATTCGTACACAGATTTTCGACATGTTGTTTGACACTTGTATTGTTGTCAAGTGTCAATTGGATCAGAAAACTATTTGAAATTTAAACTATCTAACTGCGTAATGTCACGTGGCAAAATGTAAACTAAAGTGTACACCGTAGTGTACATGCAGGAAGGTCCATACCTATTGAAATTTGCTATTTGTACACTATTTTTTACACGTTGTTTGACACTTGCATTGTTGCCAAGTGTCAATGGGATGGGAAAACTGTATGAAATTTAAACTATCCAGCAGGATAATGTCACGTGAAAAAGTGTGAACTAAAGTGTATACACCACAGTGTTCATGTGGTAAGGTTCTTACCAATTGAAATATGCTATTGTACATTGATTTTTGACATGTTGTTTGACACTTGTATTGCTGTCAAGTGTCAATTGGATGGAAAAACTGTTTGAATTTTAAACTGTTCAACAGGGTAATGACACGTGTCAAGGTGTAAACAAAAGTGTATGCCATAGTGTACATGTCGCAAGGTTCTTATCGATTGAACTTTGCTATTTGTACACTGATTTTGGACAGGTTGTTTGATACTGGCATTGTTGTCAACTGTCAATTTAAATGGAAAACTATTTGAAACTTAAACTATCCAACATGATAATGTCATGTGACAAAGTGTAACTTGAAGCGTACACCATAGTGTACATGTCGCAAGGTCGTTACTGATTGAACTTGCTATTTGTACACAGATTTTCGACATGTTGTTTGACACTTATATTGTTGTCAAGTGTCAATTGGAAGGAAAAACTATTTGAAATTAAAACTGTCCTACAGGGTAACGTCACGTGGCAAAGGGTAAACTAAAGTGTGTACATCATAATGTACATGTAGCAAGGTTCTTACCTATTGAACTTCGCTATTTGTACACTGATTTTTGACACATTGTTTGACACTTGCACTTTTGTCAATTGTCAATTGGAGGGAAAAGCTGTTTGAAATTTAAACTGTCCAATAGGATAATGTCACTTGAAAAAGTGTAAACTAAAGTATACACTGTATTGTACATGCAGCAAGGTCAATACCGATTGAACTTTGCTATTTGTACACTAATTTTGTATACGTTGTTTGACAGTTGCATTGTTGTCAAGTGTCAATTGGATGGAAAAACTAGTTGAAATTTAAATTGTCTAATAGGGTAATGACACGTGGCAAAGTGTAAAGTAAAATGTACACCATAGTGTACATGTCGCAAGGTTCTTACCGATTGAACTTTATTATTTGTACATTGATTTTTGACACGTTGTTTGACACTTGCATTGTTATCAAGTGTCAATTGGATGGGAAAATTGTTTGAAATTTAAACTGTTCAATAGGGTAATGTCACATGGCATTGTGTAAACAAAAGTGTATACCATAGTGTACATGTAGTAAGGTTCTTAATGATTGAGCTCTTCTTTTTGTACACTAATTTTTGACACGTCGTTTGACACTTACTTTGTTGTCAAGTGTCAATTGGATGGGAAAACTATTTGAAATTTCAACTGTCGAATAGGGTAATGACACGTGGCAAAGTGTAAACTAAAGTGTACACCATAGTGTACATGTAGCAAGGTTATTATCGATTGAACTTTATTATTTGTAGACTGATTTTTAACACGTTGTTTGACACTTGCATTATTTTCATTGTCAATTGGATGGGAAAACTGTTTGATAATTAAACTGTCCGGTAGGTTAATGTCATGTGGCAAAGTTTAAACTAAAGTGTACACCATAGTGTGCATGTAGGAAGGTCCTTACCGATTGAACTTTGCTAATTGTATACTGATTTTTGACACGTTGTTTGACACTTGCATTGTTGTCAAGTGTCAATTGGTTGGGAAAACTATTTGAAATTTTAACTGTCTAACAAGGTAATGACTCATGGCAAAGTGTAAATTAAAGTGTACACCATGGTGTACATGTAGCAAGGTTCTTACTGATTGAACTTTGCTATTCGTAGACTGATTTTTAACACGTTGTTTGACACTTGAATTGCTGTCAGGTGTCAATTGGATGGGAAAACTATTTGAAATTTAAGCTGTCCAGCAGGGCAACGTTACGTGGCAAAATGTAAACTAAAGTGTATACACCATAGTGTACGTGTCGCAAGGTTCTTACCGATTGAACTTTGCTATTTGTACACTAATATTTGACACATCGTTTGACACTTGCATTGTTGTCAATTGTCAATTGGATGCGAAAACTGGATGAAATTTAAACTGTCCAACAAGGTAATGTCACGTGGAAAAGTGTAAACTAAAGTGTAAAATGTAGTTTACATGTCGCAAGGTTCTTATTGATTGAACTTTGTTATTTGCACACTGATTTTTGACACTTTGTTTGACACTTGCATTGTTATCATGTGTCAATTGGATGGGAAAACTGTTTGAAATTTAAACTGTCCAACAGTGTAATGTCATGTGTCAAAGTGTAAACTAAAGTGTACACCGTAATGTACATGTAGGAAGGTCCTTATCGATTGAACTTTAATATTTGTTCATTGATTTTTGACACGTTGTTTGACACTTGCATTGTTGTCAAGTGTCAATGGGATGGGAAAACTTCTTGAAATTTAAACTGTCCAGCAGGGTAATGTCACGTGGCAAAGTGTAAACTAAAGTGTAAACACCATTGTGTACATGTGGCAAGGTTCTTACCAATTGAACTTTGCTATTTGTACATTGATTTTTGAATGTTGTTTGACACCTGTATTGTTGTAAAGTGTCAATATTTGAAATTTAAACTGTCTAACAGTGTAATGTCACATGGCAAGGTGTAAACAAAAGTGTACATCATAGTGTATATGTCGCAAGGTTCTTACTGATTGAACTTTGCTATTTGTACACTGATTTTTGACATGTTGTTTGATACAGGCATTGTTGTCAAGTGTCAGTTAGAAGGAAAAACTGTTTGAAATTTAAATTGTCCAATGCGCTAATGTCATGTGGCTAAGTGTAAACAAAAGTGTGCACTATAGTGTACATGTCACAAGGTCCTTACTGATTGAACTCGCTATTTGTATACAGATTTTCGACACGTTGCTTGACACTTGTATTGTTGTCAAGTGTCAATTGGATGGGAAAACTGTTTGAGATTTAAACTGTCCTACAAGGTAATGTCACGTGGCAAAGTATAAACTAAAGTGTACACCATAGTGTACATGGAGTAAGGTTCTTATCGATTGAAATTTGCTATTTGTACACTAATTTTTGAGAGGCTGTTTGACACTTGCTTGTTGTCAAGTGTCAATTGGATGGGAAAACTATTTGAAATTTAAACTATCAAACAGGATAATAACATGCGGCAAAGTGTAAACTAAAGTGCAGACCATGGTGTACATGTCGCAAGGTTCTTACCGATTGAACTTTACTATTTGTGGACTGATTTTTAACATGTTGTTTGACACTTGCATTATTGTCAGGTGTCAATTGGATGGGAAAACTGTTTAAAACATAAACTCTCCAGTAGGGTAATGTCACGTGGCAAAGTGTAAACTAAAGTGTACACCATAGTGTACATGTAGGAAGGTCCTTACCGATTGAACTTTGCTATTTGTACACAGATTTTTGACACGTTGTTTGACACTTACATTGTTGTCAAGTGTCAATTGGATGGGAAAATTGTTTGAAATTTTAAATCCCCAACAGGGTAATGACACGTGGCAAAGTGTAAACTAAAGTGTACACCATAGTGTACATGTTGCAAGGTTCTTACCGATTGAACTTTACTATTTGTAGTTTGATTTTTAACATGTTGTTTGACACTTGCATTGTTGTCAGGTGTAAACTGGTTGGGAAAACTGTCTGAAATTTAAACTGACTAGCAAGGTAATGTCACGTGGTAAAGTATAAACTAAAGTGTATACACCATAGTGTACATGTGGCATGGTTCTTACCGATTGAACTTTGCTATTTGTACATTGATTTTTGACACCTTGTTTGACACTTGTATTGTTGTCAAGTGTTAATTGGATGGGAAAATAGTTCAAAATTTAAATTGTCCAACAGGGTAATGTCACGTGGGAAGGTGTAAAAAAAAAGTGTACACCATAGAGTACATGTTGAAAGGTTCTTACCAATTGAACTTTGCTATTTGTACATTGATTTTTGACACGTTGTTTGACAGTTGCATTGTTGTTAAGTGTCAATTGGAAGGGAAAACTGTTTGAAATTTAAACTGTCCAACCGGGTAATGTCACATGGCAAGGTGTAAACTAAAGTATACACCATAGTGTACATGTCACAAGGTCTTTACCAATTGAACTCGCTATTTGTACACAGATTTTCGATACGTTGTTTGATACTTGTATTGTTGTCAAGTCACAGTTGGATGGGAAAACTGTTTGAAATTTAAATTGTCGAATAGGGCAACGTCACGTGGCAACATGTAAACTAAAGTGTAAACCATAGTGTACATGTGGCAAGGTCCTTACTGATTGAGCATTGCTATTTGTACACTAATTTTCGACACTTTGTTTGACACTTGCATTGTTGTTAAATGTCAATTTGATGGGAAAACTGGTTGAAATTTAAACTGTCTGATAGGGTAATGTCACGTGGCAAAGTGTAAACTAAAGTGTAAAACGTAGTGTACATGTCGCAAGGTTCTTACTGATTGAACTTTGCTATTTGTACACTAATTTTTGACACGTTGTTTAACACTTGCATTGTTGTTATCTGTCAATTGTATAGAAAAACTGTTTGAAATTCAAATTGTCCAATAGTGTAATGTCACATGATAAAGTGTAAACTAACATTTACACCATAGTGTACATGTCGCAAGGTTCTTACTGATTTAACTTTGCTATTTGTACACTGATTTTTGATGCGTTGTTTGACACTGGCATTGTTGTCAAGTGTCAATTGGAAGGGAAAACTGTTTGAAATTTAAACAGTCCAACAGGGTAATATTATGTGGCAAACTGTAAACTAATGTGTACACCATAGTGTACATGTCGCAAGGTCCTTACCAATTGAACTCGCTATTTGTACGCAGATTTTCGACACGCTATTTGACACTTGTATTGTTGTCAAGTGTCAATTGGACGGGAAAACTATTTGAAATTTAAACTGTCCAACAGGGTAATGCCACGTGAAAAAGTGTAAACTAAAGTGTACACCATAGTGTACATGTAGTAAAGTTCTTACCAATTGAACTTTGCTATTTGTATACTGATTTTTGACACGTTGTATGATACTTGCATTTTTGTCAATTGTCAATTGGATGGGAAAACTGTTTGAAATTTATACCGTCCAACAGGGTAATGTCACGTGGCAAAGTGAAAACTAAAGTGTGCACACCATAGTGTACATGTAGCAAGGTTCTTACCGATTGAACTTTGCTATTTAAACACTAATTTTTGACACGTTCTTTGACACTTGCACTGTAGATCATAATGTATAGGTAGCAAGGCTTTACCGATTGACCTTTGCTATTTCTATGCTGATTTTTTACACGTTCTTTGACATTGACGTTGTGGTCAAGTGTCAATTGGATGGAAAAATTGGTTGAAATTTAAATTGTCCAGCAGGGTAATGTCACGTGGCAAAGTGTAAATTAAAGTGTACACCATAGTGTACATGTAGTAAGGTTCTAACTAATTGAACTTTGCTATTTGTACAATGATTTTTGACACTTTTTTTACACTTGTATTTTTGGTAAGTGTCAATTGGATGGGAAAACTAATTGAAAATTAAACTGTCCAATAGCATAATGTCATGTGGTAAAGTGTAAACTAAATTGTACACCGTAGTCTACATGTATGGAAGGTCCTTACCGATTGAACTTTGCTATTTGTACACTGATTTTTGATACATTGTTTGACACTTGCATTGTTGTCAAGTGTCAATGGGATGGGAAAAATGTTTCAAATTTAAACTGTCCGACAGTGTAATGTCACGCGGCAAAGTGTAAACTAAAGTGTATACACCATAGTGTACATGTGGCAAGGTTCTTACCAATTGAACTTTGCTATTTGTACATTTATTTTTGACACGTTGTTTGACACTAGTATTGTTGTCAAGTGTCAATTAGATGGAAAAACTATTTGAAGTAAAAACTTTCCAACAGTGTAATGTCACGTGGCAAGTTGTAAATAAAAGTGTACACCATAGTGTATATGTCGCAGGTTCTTACCGATTGAACTTTGCTATTTGTACATTGATTTTTGACACGCTGTTTGACACTGGCATTGTAGTCAAGTATAAATTGGAAGGTAAAACTGTTTGAAATTTAATCTGTCCAACAGGGTAATGTCACATAACAAAGTGTAAACTAAATTGTACACCATAGTGTACATGTCGCATGGTCTTTAACGATTGAACTCGCTATTTGTACACAGATTTTCGACACGTTGTTTGACACTTGTATTGTTGTCAAGTGTCAATTGGATGGGAAAACTGTTCGAAATTTAAATTGTCTAACAGTGTAATGTCATGTGGCAAAGTGTAAACTAAAGTGTGTACACCATAGTGTGCATGTAGTAAGGTTCTTACCGATTGAACTTTGCTATTTGTACTCTGATTTTTGACACTTTGTTTGACACTTGCATTTTTGTAAATTTTCAATTGGATGGGAAAATTGTTTGAAATTTATACTGTCCAATAGGGTAATGTCACGTGGTAAAGTGTAAATTAATGTGTACACCATAATGTACATGTAGCAAGGTCCTTATCGATTGACCTTTGCTATTTGTACACTGATTTTTGACTCTTTGTTTGACACTTGAATTGTTGTCAAGTGTCAATTGGATGGAAAAAATGTTTGAAATTTCAATCGTCCAACAGGCTATTGTCACGTTTCAAAGTGTAAACAAAAATGTAAACCATACTTTACATATAGCAAGGTCTTTACCGATTGAGCTTTGCTATTTGTACACTGATTTTGGACATGTTGTTTGACACTTGCATTGTTGTCAAGTGTGAATTGGATGGAAAAACTGGTTGAAGTTTAAATTGAACAACAGGGTAATAACACATGGCAAAGTGTAAACTAAAATGCATACCATAGCGTACATGGAGCAAGGTTCTTACCGATTGAACTTTACTATTTGTACACTGATTTTTAACACGTTGTTTGACACTTGCATTGTTGTCAAGTGTCAATTGGATGGGAAAACTGTTTGAAATTTAAACTGTACAACTTGGCAATGTCACGTGGCAAACTGTAAACTAAAGTGCACTCCGAAGTGTACATGTAGTAATGTTCTTACCGATTGAACTTTGCTATTTGTACACTAATTTTTAACACGTTGTTTGAAACTTGCTTTGTTGTCAAGTGTCAATTGGATGTGAAAACTATTTGAAATTTAAACTGTCCAGCAAGGTAATGTCACATGGCAAAATGTAAACTAAAGTGTGTACACCAAAGAGTGCATGTAGCAAGGTTCTTACCGACTGAACTTTGTTATTTGTACATTGATTTTCCACACGTTGTTTGACACTTGTATTGTTGTCAAGTGTCAATTAGAAGGGAAAACTATATGAAATTTAAACTATCTAACAGGGTAATGTCCGTGGCAAAGTGTAAACTAAAGTGTACACCATTGTGTACATATCGCAAGGTTCTTACCGATTGAACTTTGCTATTTGTACACTGATTTTGGACACTTGTTGGCACTTGCATTGTAGTCAAGTGTCAAATGGATGGGAAAACTATTTGAAATTTAAACTGTCCAATAGGTTAATGTCACGTGGCAATGTGTTTACTATAGTGCCCATGTAGTAAGGTTCTTACCGATTGAAATTTGCTATTTGTACACTGATTTTTAACACGTTGTTTGACAAATGCACTGTTGTCAAGTGTCAATTGGATAGGAAAACTATTTCAAATTTATACTGTCGAACAGGGTAGTATCACGTGGTACATGTAAACTAAAGTGTACAACAAATTGTTCATGTAGCAAGGTCCTTACCGATTGAACTTTGCAATTTGTACATTGTTTTTTGATATGCTTTTCGACACTTGCATCATTGTCAAGTGTCAACTGGATGGGAAAACTATTTGAAAATTAAACTATCCCACATGGTAATGACACGTTGCAATGTGTAAACTAAAGTGTGCACCATAGTGTACATGTAGCAAGCTTCTTATCGATTGAACTTTGCTATTTGTACATGAATTTTTGACATGGTGTTTGACACTAGCATTGTTGTCAAGTGTCAATTGGAAGGGAAAACTATTTGAAATTTAAAATGTCCAATAGGGTAATGTCATGTGGCAAGGTGCAAACTAAAGTGTACACCATAGTGTACTTGTCGCAACGTTCTTACCGATTGAACTTTACTATTTGTACACTTATTTTTGACACATTGTTTGACACTTGCATTGTTGTCAAGTGTCAATTGGATAGGAAAATTGGATAGGAAAACTATTTGAAATGTAAACTGTCCGACAGGGTAATGTCACGTTGCAAGGTGTAAATAAAAGTGTACACCACAGTGTACATGTCGCAAGGTTCTTACCGATTGAACTTTCCTATTCGTACACTGATTTTTGACACGTTGTTTAACACTTGCATTGTTATCAAGTGTTAATTGGATGGAAAAACTGTTTGAAATTTAAACTTTCGAGTAGGGTAATGTCATGTGGCATCGTGTAAACGAAAGTGTACACCAAGGTGTACATATAGCAAGGTCCTTATCGATTGAACTTTCCTATCTGTACATAGATTTTCGACACGTTGTTTGACACTTGCATTGTTGTCAAGGGTCAATTGGAAGGGAATTTTTTTTTGAAATTTGAACTGTCCAATAGGGTAATGTCACGTGGCAAACTGTAAACTAAGGTGTACACCATTCTGTACATGTAACAAGGTACTTATTGATTTAACCTTGCTATTTGTATACTGATTTTTGTCACGTTATTCGACACTTGCATTATTGTCAAGTGTCAATTGGATGGGAAAACTATTTGAAATGTAAACTGTCCAATATTGTAATGTCACGTGACAAAGTGTAAACTAAAGTGTGCACACCAAAGTGTACATGTCGCAAGGTTCTTACCGAATGAACTTTGTTATTTATACACTGATTTTTGACACGTTGTTCAACACTTGCATTATTGTCAAGCGTCAATTGGATGGGAAAATTTTTTGAAATTTAAACTGTCCGACAGGGTAATGTCACGTTGAAAGGTGTAAATAAAAGTGTGCACCATAGTGACATGTCGCAAGGTTCTTACTGATTGAACTTTGCTATTCGTACACAGATTTTTGACACGCTGTTTGAGACTTGTATTGTTGTCAAGTGTTAATTGGTTAGGAAAACTGTTTGAAATTTAAACTGTCCAACATGGTAATGTCACGTGGCAACGTGTAAACTAAAGTGTACACCATAGTGTACATGTAGCAAGGTCCTTATCGATTGAACTTTTCTATTTGTACATTGATTTTCGACACGTTATTTGACACTTGCAATGTTTACATGTGTCAGTTGGATGGGAAAATTGTTTGATATGTAAACTATCCAATATGGTAATGTCATGTGGCAAAGTGTAAACTAAAGTATACACCATAGTGTACATATAGCAAGGTTCTTACCGATTGAACTTTGCTATTTGACATATATTTTGGCCACATTGTTGGCACTTGCATTGTAGTCAAGTGTCAATTGGATGGGAAAATTGTTTGGAATTTTAACTATCGAATAGGTTAATGTCATGTGGCAATGTGTACACCGTAGTGCCCATATAGCATGGTCCTTACCAATTGAACTTTGCTATTTGTACACTGATTTTTGACACTTTGTTTGACACTTACATTGGTTTCAAGTGTCACTTGGATGGGAAAACTGTTTGAAATTTAAACTGTCCAATAGGGTAATGACACATGGCAATGTGTAAACTAAATTGTACACCATTGTGTACATGTAGCTAGGTTCTTACCGATTTAACTTTGCTATTCGTACACTGATTTTCGACACATTGTTTGACACTTACATTGCTGTCAAGTGTCAGTTGGATGGGAAAACTTTTTGAAATTAAAATTGTCCAATATGTTAATGTCACGTGGTAAAGTGTAAACTAAAGTGTACACCATAGTGTACATATAGCAAGGTTCTTACCGATTGAACTTTGCTATTTATACACTAATTTTGGGCATGTTGTTGGCACTTGCATTGTAGTCAAGTGTCAATTGGATCGAAAAATTGTTTGAAATTTAAACTGTTCAATCGGTTAATGTCACGTGGCAATGTGTACAATATAGTACCCATGTAGCAAGGTCCTTATCAATTGAACTTTGCTCTTTGTACACTAATTCTTGGCACGTTGTTTGACACTAGCATTGTTGTCGAGTGTCAATTGGATGGAAAACCTGTTCGAAATTTATACAGTCCAACAGGGAAATGTCACGTGGTACGTGTAAACAAAAGTGTACACCATAGTGTACATGTAGAAAGGTCCTTACCGATTGGACTTTGCTATTTGTACACTGATTTTTGACATGTTGTTTGACACTTGCATTGTTGTCAAGTGTCAATTGGATAGGAAAACTGTTTGAAATTTAAACTGTCCAACATGGTATTGACACATTGTAAAGTATAAACTAAAGTGTACACCACAATGTACATGTAGCAAGGTTCTTACCGATTGAACTTTACTAATTGAACATATATTTTGGCCACATTGTTGGCACTTGCATTGTAGTCAAGTGTCCAATAGGTTAATGTCATGTGGCAATGTGTACACCATAGTGCCCATGTAGCAAGGTCCTTACCGATTGAATTTTGCTATTTGTGCACTAATTTTTTACACGTTGTTTGACACTTGTATTGTTGTCAAGTGTCAATTGGATGGGAAAACTGTTTGAAATTTAAAAAGTCCAGCAGGGTAGTGCCACATGGCAAAATGTAAACTAAAGTGTACACCATAATGTACATGTAGCAAGGTTCTTAACCATTGAACTTTGCTATTTGTACACTAATTTTGGACATGTTGTTTGACACTTGCAATGTGACAACTGTCAATTGGATGGAAAAAGTTGTTTGAAATTTAAACTGTCCAATAAGGTATTGTCACGTGGCAAAATGTACACCATAGTGTACATGTAGCAAGGTCCTTACTGATTGAATTTTTCTATTTGTACACTGATTTTTATCACGTTGTTTGACACTTACATTGTTGTCAAGTGTCAATTGGATGGGAAAATTATTTGAAATCTAAACTGTCCAACAGGGTATTGACAAGTGGCAAAGTGTAAAATAAAATGTACACCATAGTGTACGTTTAGCAAGGTTTTTACCGATTGAACTTTGCTATTTATACACTGGTTTTAGACACGTTGTTTGACACTTGAATTGTTGTCAAGTGTTGATTGGAAGTGACAATTGTTTGAAATTTAAACTAACCAACAGGATAATGTCACGTGGCAATGTGTAAACTAAAGTGTGCACCATAGTGTACATGTCGCAAGGTACTTCCCAATTGAACATTGCTATTTGTACACAGATTTTTGACACGTTATTTGACACTTGCATTGTTGTCAAGTGTCAATTGGATGAAAAACCTGTTCAAAATTTATACTGTCCAACACGGTAATTTCATGTGGTACATGTAAACCAAAGTGTACCATGGTGTACATGTAGCAGGGTCCTTACCGATTGAACTTTGCTATTTGTACACTGATTTTTGACACGCTGTTTGAGACCCGCATGATGTCAATTGTCAATTTGATCAAAAAACTGTTTGAAATTAAAACTATCCGACAGGGTAATGACACGTGGCAAAGTATAATCTAAAGTATGCACCATAGTGTACATGTTGCAAGGTTCAAACCGATTGAACTTTGTTATTTGTACACTGATTTTTGACACATTGTTTGACACTTGCGTTGTTGTCAAGTGTCAATTGGATGGGAAAACTATTTGAAATTTAAACTGTTCAGCAAGGTAATGTCGTATGGCAAAATGTAAACAAAAGTGTACACCATTGTGTACAAGTAGCAAGGTTCTTACCGATTTAATTTTGCTATTTGTACACTAATTTTTGACACGTTATTTGACACTTACATTGTTGTCGAGTGTCAGTTGGATGGGAAAACTATTTGAAATTTAACCTTTCTAATATGGTAATGTCACGTGGCAAAGCGTAAACTAAAGTGTGCACCATAATGTACATATAACAAGGTTCTTACCGATTGAACTTCGCTATTTGTACACTGATTTTGGACACGTTGTTTGCACTTGCATTGTAGTCAACTGTCAATTGGATGGGAAAACTATTTGAAATTTAAACTGTCCAATAGATTAATGTCACGTGGCAATGTGTACACCATAGTGCCCATGTAGCAAGGTCCTTGCCGATTGACCTTTCCTATTTGTACACTAATTTTTGACACGTTATTTGACACTTGCATTGTTGTCAAGTGTCAATTGGAAGGGAAAACTTCTTGAAATTTAAACTGTCCGAGAAGATAATGACACGTGGCAAAGTGTAAACTAAAGTGTACACCCTAGTGCACATATTGCAAGGTTCTTATCGATTGAACTTTTCTATTTGTACACTGATTTTCAAAATGTTGTTTGATACTTGCACTGTTGTCAAGTGTCAATTGGATGTGAAAACTATTTGAAATTTAAACTGTCCAATTGGGTAATGTCACGTGGCAAAGTGTACACTAAGGTGTACACCATAGTGTACATGTAACAAGCCTCTTACCGATTGAATTTTGCTATTTGTACACTAATTTTCGACACGTTTTTTGACCCTTGTATTGTTGTCAAGTGTCAATTGGATGGGAAATTTTTTTGAAATTTAAACTGTCTACAGGGTAACGTCTCGTGACAAAGTGTAATCTAAAGTGTACACCATAGTATACATGTTGCAAGGTTCTTATCGATTGAACTTTTCTATTTGTACACTAATTTTCGACACGTTGTTTAACACTTGCATTATTATCAAGTGCCAATTGGGTGGGAAAACTATTTAAAACTTAAAATGTCCAACGGGGTAATGTCACGTGGCAAGGTGTAAACTAAAGTGTACTCCATAGTGTACACATAGCAAGCTTCTTACCGATTGAACTTTGCTAATTGTACACAGATTTTTGACACGTCATTTGACACTTGCATTGTTGTCAAGTGTCAATTGGATGGGAAAACTATTTGCAATTTAAATTGTCCAACAGGGTAATGTCATGTGGCAAAGTGTAAACTAAAGTATACACTATAGTGTACAGGTTGCAAGGTTTTTACCGATTGAACTTTGCTATTTGTATACAAATTTTAGACACGTTGTTTGACACTCGTATTGCTGTCATGCATTAATTGGAATCGAAAATTGTTTGGAATTTAAACTGTCCAACAGGGCACATGGCAAAGTGTAAACTAAAGTGTACACCATAGTGTACATGTAGTAAGATTCTTATCGATTGAACTTTGCCATTTGTACACTTATTTTTCACACATTGTTTGACACTTGTGTTGTTGTCAAGTGTCAATTGTATTGGGAAACTATTTGAAATTTAAACTATCCAACAGGGTAATGTCACGTAGCAATGTGTAAGCTAAAGTGTACACCATAGTATATATGTCGCAAGGTCCATCCCCATTGAAATTTGCTAATTGTACACAGATTTTCGACACGTTGTTTGACACTAGCATTGTTGTCAAGTGTCAACTGGATGGAAAAACTTTTCGAAATTTATACTGTCCAATAGGGTAATGTCATGTAGCAAAGAGTAAACTAATGTGTGTACACCATAGTATACATGTCGCAAGGTTTTTACCGATTGGACTTTGCTATTTGTACACTAATTTTAGACACGTTGTTTGACACTTGCATTGTTGTCAAGTGTCAATTGAATGGGAAAGCTATTTGAAATTTAAACTGTCTAACAGGGTAATAAGACGTGGCAAAGTGTAAACTAAAGTGTACACCATAGTGTACTTGTTGCAAGGTTCTTACCGATTGGACTTTGCTATTTGTACACAGATTTTCGACAGATTCTTTGACACTTGCAATGATGTCAACTGTTAATTTGATGGAAAAATTGCATGAAATTTAAACTGTCCAACAGGGTAATGTTACGTGGCAAAGTATAAACTAAAATGCACACCATAGTGTACATGTGGCAAGGTTCTTACCAATTGAACTTTGTTATTTGTTCACTGATTTTTGACACATTCGACACTTGTATTGTTGTCAAGTGTCAATTGGATGGGGAAAATGTTTGAAATTTGAACTGTCCAATAGGGTAATATCACGTGGCAATGTGCAAACTATAGTGTACACCATAATGTACATGTAGCAAAGTTCTTACCGATTGAACTTTGCTATTCGTATACAAATTTTTGAGTTGTTTGATACTTGCATTGTTGTCAAGTGTCAATTGGATGGGAAAACTATTTAAAATTTAAACTGTCCAACAGGGTAATGACTCATGGCAAAGTGTAAACTAAAGTGTACACCATAGTGCCCTTGTAGCAAGGCCCTTATCGATTGAACTTTGTTATTTGTACACTGAGTTTAGACACGTTGTTTGACAGTTGCAATGTAGACAAGTGTTAATTGGATGGAAAAAATGTTTGAAATTTAAACTGTCCAATAGGGCATTGTCACTTGGCAAAGTGTACACCATAGTGTACATGTAGCAAGGTCCTTACCGATTGAACCTTGTTATTTGTAAACTTATTTTTGTCATGTTGTTTGACACTTACATTGTTGTCAAGTGTTAATTGGATGGGCAAACTGTTTGAAATTTAAATTGTCCAACAGGGTACTGACACGTGGCAAAGTGTAAACTAAAATATACACCATAGTGTACATTTAGCAAGGTTCTTACCGATTAAACTTTGCTATTTGTATACTGATTTTAGACACGTTGTTTGACACTTGAATTGTTGTCAAGTGTCGATTGGAAGCGAAATTTGTTTGAAATTTAAACTGTCTAACATGATAATATCACGTGGCCATGTGTAAACTAAAGTGTACACCATAGTGTACATGTCGCAAGGTCCTTCTCGATTGAACTTTGCTACTTGTACACATATTTTTGACACGTTGTTTGAACTTGCATTGTTGTCAAGTGTCAAATGGATGAAAAAACTTTTCGAAATTTATACTGTCCAACAGGGTAATGTCACGTGGTACGTGTAAACTAAAGTGTGCACCATAGTGTACATGTGGCAGGGTCCTTACCGATTGAACTTTACTATTTGTACACTAATTTTTGACACGTTGTTTGACACCTGTATTGTTGTCAATTGTCAATTCGATCGAAAAATTGTTTGAAACTTAAACTATCTGACAGGGTAATGACACGTAACAAAGTGTAAACTAAAGTGTACACACCATAGTGTACATGTTGTAAGGTTCAAATCGATTGAACTTTGTTATTTGTACACTGATTTTTGACACGTTGTTTGGCACTTGCATTGTTGTCAAGTGTCGATTGGATGGGAAAACTATTTGAAATCTAAACTGTCCAACAGGGTAATATCATATGGCAAAGTGTAAACTAAAGTGTACACCATTGTGTACATGTAGCAAGGTTCTTACCGATTTAACTTTGCTATTTGTGCACTAATTTTTGGCACTTTGTTTGACACTTCAATTGTTGTCATGTGTCAGTTGGATTAGAAAACTGTTTGAAATTTAAACTGTCCAATACGGTAATGTCACATGGCAAAGTGTAAACAAAAGTGTACACTATGGTGTACATATAATAAGGTTCTTACTGATTAAGTTTCGCTATTTGTACACTAATTTTGGACACGTTGCCGGCGCTTGCATTGTGGTCAAGTATCAATTGGATGGAAAAACTGTTTGAAATTTAAACTGCCCAATAGGTTAATGTCACGTGGCAATGTGTACACCATAGTGCCCATGTAGCAAGGTCCTTGCCGAATGAACTTTGATATTTGTACACTAATTTTTGACCCGTTGTTTGACACTTGTATTGTTGTCAACTGTCAGTCGGATGGGAACACTATTTGGAATTTAAATTGTGTAACAGGATAATGACACGTTGCAAAGTGTAAACTAAAGTGTACACCACAGTATACATGTAGCAAGGTTCTTACCGATTGAACTTTGCTATTTGTACATTGATTTTGGACATGTTGGCACATACATTGTAATCTAGTGTCAATTGGATGGGAAAACTCTTTGAAATTTAAACTGTCCATTAGGTTAATGTAACGTGGCAATGTGTACACTATAGTGACCATGTGGTAAGGTCCTTACCGCTTGAACTTTGCTATTTGTACATTGATTTTTGACAGTTGTTTGACACTTGCATTGCTGTCAAGTGTCAATTGGATGGGAAAACTATTTGAAATTTAAATTGTCCAATAGGGTAATGACATGTTGCAATGCGTAAACTAAAGTGTACAACACAGTGTACATGCAGCAAGGTTCTTACCGATTGAACTTTGCTATTTGTACACTAATTTTGGACATGTTGTTGGCATTTGCATTGTAATCTAGTGTTAATCGGATGGGAAACTCTTTGAAATTTAAACTGTCCAATAGGTTAATCTCGCCTGGCAATGTGTACACAATAGTGCCCATGTAGCAAGGTCCTTACCGATTGAACTTTGTTATTTGTACACTGATTTTTGGCACGCTATTTGACACTTGCATTGTTCTCAATGGTCAATTGGATGGGAAAACTATTTGAAATCTTAACTATCCAACAGGGTAATGTCACGTGACAAATTGTAAACTAAAGGGTACACCATAGTGTACTTGTCACAAGGTTCTTTCCGATTGAACTTTACTATTTGTACGCTGATTTTGGACACGTTTGATTTACACTTGCATTTTTGTCTAGTGTCAATTGGATGGGAAAACTGCTTGAAATTTAAAATGTCTGACAAGGTAATGTCACATGGTAGGGAGTAAACTAAAGTGTACACCATAATGTACATGTAGCAATGTTCTTAACGATTGAACATGTCCATTTGTACAATAATTTTTGACACGTTGTTTGACACTTGCAATGTTAACAAGTGTCAATTGGATGAAAAAAAAATTTGAAATTTAAACTGTCCAGCAGGGCAATGTCACATGGCAAAGTGTAAACCAATTTGTGTACACCATAGTGTACATATCGCATGGTTCTTACCGATTGAACTTTGCTATTTGTACACTGGTTTTTGACATGTTGTTTGACACTTGCATTGTTGTCAAGTGTAATTTGGATGGGAAAACTATTTGAAATTTAAACTGTCCAACTAGGTAATAAGACGTGGCAAAGTGTAAACAAAAGTGTACCCCATAGTGTACATATTGCAAGGTTATTACCGATTGAACTTCGCTATTTGTACACTAATTTTTGACACTTGTATTGTTGTCAATTGTCAGTTGTATGGGAAAATTGTTTTAAATTTAAACTGTCCAACAAGGTACGTGAAAAAGTGTAAACGAAGTGTACACCACAGTGTACATGTATCGTGGTTCGTACCGATTGAACTTTGCTATTTGTACATTGATTTTGGACATGTTGTTTGACTCTTGCAATGTAGACAAGTGTCAATTGGATGGAAGAACTGTTTGAAATTTAAACTGTCCAATAGGGTATTGTTACGTGGCAAAGTGTACACCATAATGTACATGTAGGAAGGTCCTTAAAGATTGAACTTTGCTATTTGTACACTGATTTTAGACACATTGTTTGACACTTGAATTGTTGTCAAGTGTCGATTGGAAGTGAAAATTGTTTGAAATTTAAACTGTCCAACAGGATAATGTCACGTGGCAATGTGTAAAGTAAAGTGTGCACCAAAGTGTACATGTTGAAGGTCCTTCCCGATTGAAATTTGCTATTTCTACACAGATTTTTGTCACGTTGTTTGACACTTGCATTGTTGTTAAGTGTCAATTGGATGCAAAAACCATTTGAAATTTAAACTGTCCAATAGGGTAATGTCACGTGACAAAGTGTAAACTAAAGTGTAGACCACAGTGTACATGTACCAAGGTTCTTACCGATTGAACTTAGCTATTTGTACGTTATTTTTGGACACATCGATTTACAGTTGCATTGTTGTCAAGTGTCAGTTGGATGGAAAAACTGTTTGAAATTTAAACTGTCTGATAGGGTAATGTCACGTGGCAGGGAGTAAACTAAAGTGTACACCATAGTGTACACGTAGCAAGGTTCTTAATGATTGAACATTACTATTTGTACACTAATTTTTGACACGTTGTTTGTCACTTGCAATGTTGTCAAGTGTCAATTGGATGGAAAAACATTTTGAAATTCAAACTGTCCAACAGGGCGATGTCATGTGGCAAAGTGTAAGCCAATGTATGTATACTATAGTGTACATGTCGCAACGTTCTGACCGATTGAACTTTGCTATTTATACATTGATTTTTGACACGTTGTTTGACACTTGCGTTGTTGTCAGGTGTCAATTGGATGCAAAAATTGTTTAAGATTTAAATTTTGTGACAAGGTAATAATATGTGGCAAAGTGTAAACTAGAGTGCACACCATAGTGTACATGTTGCAAGGTTCTTACCAATTGAACTTTGCTATTTGTACACAGATTTTTGACAGATTGTCTATCAAGTGTCAAATAGATGGAAAATTTGCATGAAATTTAAACTGTCTAGCAGGGTAATGTCACGTGGAAAAGTATAAACTAAAGTGCACACTATAGTGTACATGTGGCAAAGTTCTTAACTATTGAACTTTGTTATTTGTTCACTGATTTTAGACACATTGTTTGACACTTTCATTGTTGTCAAGTGTCAATTCTATGGAAAAGTTATTTGAAATTTAAATTGTCCAAAAGGGTAATGTCACGTGGCAAAGTGTAAACTAAAGTGTTCACATAGTGTAGTTGTCGCAAGGTTCTTACCGATTGAACTTTACTATTTGTACGCTGATTTTGGACACGTTGATTTACACTTGCATTGTTATCAAGTGTCAATTGGATGGGAAAACTATTTGAAATTTAAATTGTCCGACAAGGTAATGTCACGTGGCGGAGAGTTAATTAAAGTGTACACCATAGTGTACATGTAGCAATGTTCTTAATGATTGAACATTGCTATTTGTACAATGATTTTTGACACATTGCTTGACACTTACATTGTTGTCAAGTGTTAATTAGATGGAAAAACTGTTTGAAATTTAAATTGTCCAACAAGGTAATGACACATGGTAAAGTGTAAACTAAAGTGTACACCATAGTGTGCATGCAGCAAGGTTCTTACCGATTAAACTTTGTTTATTTGTACACTATTTTTTGACACATTGTTTGACTCTTGCATTGTAGTCAAGTGACAATTGGATGGGAAAACTGTTTGAAATTTAAACTGTCAAATAGGGTAATATCACGTGGCAAAGTATACACCATAGTGCCCATGTAGCAAGATCCTTACCGATTGAACTTTGCTACTTGTACACTGATTTTTGACACGTTGTTTGATACTTGCATTGTCATCAAGTGTCAATTGGATGAAAAACTGTTTAAAATTTAAACTGTCCAACAGGGTAATGACAGGTTGCAAAGTGTACATGTAGCAAGGTTCTTACCGATTGAACTTTACTATTTTTACACTAATTTTGGACATGTTGTTGGACACTTGCACTGTAGTCAAGTGTCAATCGGATGGGAAAACTATTTGAAATTTAAACTATCCAATAGCTTAATGTCACGTGGCAAATTGTACACCATAGTGTACATGTAGCAAGGTCGTTACCGATTGAACTTCGCTATTTGTATACGGATTTTTGTCACAATGTTTGACACTTGCATTGTTGTTAAGTGTCAATTGGATCGAAAAATTGTTTGAAATTTAAATTGTCCATTAGGGTATTGACACGTGGCAAAGGGTAAACTAAAGTGTACACCATTGTGTACATGTAGCAAGGTTCTTATCGATTTAACTTTGCTATTCGTACAAAGATTTTTGACACATTGTTTGACACTTGAATTGTTCTCAGGTGTCGATTGGATGGGAAAACTGTTTGAAATTTAAACTGTCCAATAGGGTAATGTCACGTGGTAATTTGTAAACTGAAGTATACACCATTGTGTACATGTCGCAAGGTCCTTCCCGATTGAACTTTCCTATTTGAACACTAATTTTTGACACTTTGTTTGACACTTGCATTGTTGTCAAGTGTCAGTTGGATGGAAAAACTATTTGAAATTTATACTGTCCAACAGTGTAATGTCACGTGGTATGTGTAAACTACAGTGTACACCATAGTGTAAATGTAGCAAAGCTCTTACCGCTTGAACTTTGCTATTTGTACACTGATTTTTAATACGTTGTTTAACACTTGTATTGTTGTCAAGTGTTAATTCGACGGGAAAACGGTTTGAAATTTAAACTGTCCTACAGGGTAATGACATGTGGTAAAGTGTAAACTAAAGAGTACACCATAGTGTACATGTCGCAAGGTTCAAACCGATTAAACTTTGTTATTTTTACACTAATTTTCAACACGTTGTTTGACACTTGCATTGTTGTCAAGTGTCAATTGGATGGAAAAACTGTTTGAAATTTAAACTATCTAACAAGGTAATGTCACATGGCAAAGTGTAAACAAAAGTGTACACCACTGGGTACATGTAGAAAGGTTCTTACCGATTTAACTTTGTTATTTGTACACAGATTTTTGACATGTTGTTTGACACTTGTTGTCAAGTGTTAGTTGGATGGAAAATCTGTTTGAAATTTAAACTCTCCAGCAGGGTAATGTCACGTGGCAAAGTGTAAACTAAAGTGTATGCCATAGTGTACATATAGCAAGCTTCTTACCGATTGAAATTTGCTATTTGTACACAGATTTTTGACACGTTGTTTGACACTTGCATTATAGTCAAGTGTCAATTGGATGGAAAAACTATTTGAAACTTAAACTGTCCAATTGGGTAATATCACGTGGCAAAGTGTAAACTGAAGTGTACATGTTGCAAGGTTCTTATCAATTAAACGTTGCTATTTGTAAACTAATTTTTGACACGTTGGTTGACACTTGTATTGTTGTCAAGTGTCAATTGGATGGGAAAATTATTTTAAATTTAAACTGTCCAACAGGGTACATGGCAAAGTGTAAACTAAAGTGTACACCATAGTGTACATGGAGCAAGGTTCTTACCGATTGAACTTTGCTATTTGTACACTTATTTTTCACAGATTGTTTTGACACTTGCACTGTTTTTAATTGTCAATTGGATAGGAAAATTGTTTGAAATTTGAATTGTCCACCAGGGTAATGTCATGTGGCAAAGTGTAAACTAAAGTGTACGCCATAGTGTACATGTAGTAAGCTTCTTATCGATTGAAGTTTACTATTTGTACACAGATTTTGACACGTTGTTTGACACTTGCATTGTTGTCAAGTGTCAATTGGATGGAAAAACTATTTGAAACTTAAACTGTCCAGTAGGGTAATGTCACATGCCAAAGTGTAAACTGAAGTGTACACCATAGTGTACATGTTGCAAGGTTCTTACCGATTGAATGTTGCTATTTGTACACTTATTTTCCACACGTTATTCGACAGTTGCATTGTTTATAATTGTCAATTGGATAGGAGAACTGTTTGAAATTTGAACTTTCCAACAGGGTAATGTTATGTGGCAAAGTGTAAACTAAAGTGTATACCAAAGTGTACACGTAGCAAGGTTCTTACCGTTTGAGCATTTTAATTTGTTCACTGAATTTTAACACGTTGTTTGACACTTTCATTGTTGTAAAGTGTCAATTGGATGAGAAAACTATTTGAAATTTAAACTGTCCAACAGGGTAATGTCACGTGGCAAAGTGTAAACTAAAGTGTACACCATAGTGTACTTGTCGCAAGGTTCTTACCGATTGAACTTTGTTATTTGTACGCTATTTTTGGACACGTTGATTTACACTTGCATTGTTGTCAAGTGTCAATTGGATGGGGAAACTGTTGGAAATTTAAATTGTCCAACAGGGTATTGACACGTGACAAAGTGTGAACTAAATTATACACCATGGTGTACGTTTAGCAAGGTTCTAACCAATTGAACTTTACTATTTGTACACTGATTTTTGACATGTTGTTTGACACTTGAATTGTTATCAAGTGTCAATTAGAAGGGAAGGCTGTTTGAAATTTAAACTATCCAACAGGGTAATGTCATCTAGTAATGTGTAAACTAAAGTGTACACCATAGTGTAGATGTCGCAAGGTCCTTCTCGGTTGAACTTTGCTATTTGTACATAGATTTTCTACACGTTGTTTGACACTCGCATTGTTGTCAAGGGTCAATTGGATGGAAAAACTGTTCGAAATTTATACTGTCCAATAGGGTAATGTGGCGTGGTACGTGTAAACTAAAGTGTACACCATAGTGTACATGTAGCAAGGTCCTTACCGATTCAACTTTGCTATTTGTACACCGATTTTTGATACGTTGTTTGACACTTGCATTGTTGTCAATTATCAATTCGATGGGAGAACTGTTTGAAATTTACACTTTCCGATAGGGTAATGACATGTGACAAAGTGTAAACTAAAGTGTACACCATAGTTTACATGTTGTAAGGTTCTTAATGATTGAACTTTGTTATTTGTACACTGATTTTCGACACGTTGTTTGACACTTGCATTGTTGTCAAGTGCCAATTGGATGGGAAAACTATTTGAAATTTAAACTATCCAATGGGGTAATGTCACGTGGCAAAGTGTAAACTAAAGCGTACACCATTGTGTACATGTAGCAAGGTTCTTACCGATTTAACTTTGCTATTTGTACACTGATTTTTTACACGTTGATTAACACTTGCAGTGTTATCAAGTGTCAGTTGGATGGGAAAATTGTTTGAAATTTAAACTATCCAATATGGTAATATCACGTGGCAAAGTGTAAACTAAAGTGTACACCATTGTGTACATATGGCAAGGTTCTTACCGAATGAACTTTGCTATTTGTACACTGATTTTGGACACGTTGTTGGCACTTGCATTGTAGTCAAGTGTCAAATGGATGGGAAAACTATTTGAAATTTAAACTGTCTAATAGGTTAATGTCACGTGATAATTTGTACACTATAGTGCCCATGTAGCATGGTCTTTATCGACTGAGCTTTGCTATTTGAACACTGATTTTTTAAACATTGTTTGACACTTGCATTCTTATCAAATGTTAATTGGATGGAAAAACTGTTTGAAATTTAAACTATCCAAGAGAGTAATGACACGTCATAAAGTGTAAACTAAAGTTTACACCACAGTGCACATGTAGCAAGGTTCTTATCGATTGAACTTTGTTATTTGTACACTGATTTTGGAAACGTTGTTGGCACTTGTATTGTAGTCTAGTGTCAATTGGACGGGAAATTTTTTTGAAATTTAAACTGTCCAATAGGCTAATGTCACGTGGCAATGTGTACACCATAGTGCCCATGTAGCAAGGTCCTTACCGATTGAACTTTGCTATTTGTACACTAATTTTTGACACGTTGTATGACACTTGCATTATTGTCAGGTGTCAATTGGATGGAAAAACTATTTCAAATTTAAACTATTCGACAAGGTAATGACATGTGGCAAAGTGTAAACTAAACTGTACACCATAGTGTACATGTTGCAAGGTTCTTACCGATTGAACTTCGCTATTTGTACACTAATTTTTGACACGTTGTTTGACACTTGTATTGCTGTCAAGTGTCAATTGGATGGGAAAATTGTTTAAAATTTAAACTGTCCAATAGAGTAATGTCACGTGGCAGAGTGTAAACTAAAGTGTACACCATAGTGTACATGTTGTAAGGTTCTTACCGATTGAACTTTGTTATTTGTACACTTATTTTTCACACGTTATTTAACACTTGCGCTGCTATCAAGTATCAATTGGATGGGAAAACTATTTAAAATTTAAACTGTCCGACAGGGTAATGACACGTTGCAAAGTGTACACCATAGTGTACATGTTGCAAAATTATTACCGATTGAACTTCTTTTTTGTTCATTGATTTTCGACATGTTGTTCGACACTTGCATTGTTGTCAAGTGTCAATTGGATGGGAAAACTGTTTGAAATTTAAACTGTACAATAGGGTAATGTCACGTGGCAAAGTGTAAACTAAAGTGTACACCATAGCGTACATGTAGCAAGCTTTTTACCGATTGAACTTTGCTATTTGTACACCGATTTTTGACATGTTGTTTGACCCTTGTATTGTTGTCAAGTGTCAATTGGATAGGAAAACTATTTGAAATTTATATTTTCGAACAGGGTAATGTCACTTGGTAACGTGTAAACTAATGTGTACACCATAGTATACATGTAGCAAGGTCCTTACCGATTGAACTTTGCTATTTGTACACTGATTTGAGACACGTTTTTTGACACTTGCATTGTTGTCAAGTGTCAATTGGATGGGAAAATTGTTTGAAATTTAAACTGTTTGATAGGGTAATGACACGTGCCGAGGAGTAAACTGAAGTGTATGCCATAGTGTACATGTTGCAAAGTTCTTACCGATTGAACTTTACTATTTGTACACTGATTTTCGATGCGTTGTTTGACACTTGCATTGTTGTCAAGTGCCAATTAGATGGTAAAGCTGTTTGAAATTTAAACTCTCCAACAGGGTAATGTCACATGGCAAAGTGTAAACTAAAGAGTACACCATAGTGTACTTGTAGCAAGCAAAATACCGATTGAATTTTGATATTTGTGCATAGATTTTTGACACATTGTTTGACACTGGCATTGTTGTCAAATGTCAATTGGATGGGAAAATTGTTTTAAATTTAAACTGTCCAACCGGGTAATGTCACGTGGCAAAGTGTAAACTAAACTGTACTCCATAGTGTACTTGTTGGAATGTTCTTACCGATTAAAATTTGCTATTTGTACACTAATTTTTGACACATTGTTTGAAACTTGTATTGTTGTCAAGTGTCAATTGGATGGGAAAATTATTTTAAATTTAAACTGTCCAACAAGGTACGTGGCAAACTGTAAACTGAAGTGTACACCATAGTGTACATGTAACAAGTTTCTTACCAATTGAATTTTGCTATTTGTACACTTATTTTTCACATGTTGTTTGGCACTTGCATTGTTGTCAAGTGTCAATTGGATAGGAAAACTATTTGAAATTTGAACTGCCCAATAGGGTAATGTCACGTGGCAAAGTGTATACTACAGTGTACCCCAAAGTGTACATGTAACAAGGTTCTTACCGTTTGAACTTTGCAATTTGTACACTGATTTTTAACACGCAGTTTGACACTTACATTGTTGTTAAGTGTCAATTGGATGGGAAAACTGTTTGATATTTAAATTGTCCAACAGGGTAATGTCACATGGCAAAGTATAAACTAAAGTGTACGCCATATTGTACTTGTCGCAAGAATCTGACCAATTGAACTTTGCTATTTGTATGCTATTTTTGGACATGTTGATTTACACTTACACTATTGTCAAGTGTCAATTGGATAGGATAAATGTTTGAAATTAAACAGTCCGACAGGGTAATGTCACGTGGCAGGGAGTAAACTAAAGTGTACACCATAGTGTACATGTAGCAAGGTTCTTAATGATTGAACATTACTATTTGTACACTAATTTTTAACACGTTGTTTGACATTTGCAATGTTGTCAAGTGTTAATTGGATTGAAAAACTTTTTGAAATCTAAACTTTCAAGCAGGGCAATGTCACGTGGCAAATTTTAAACCAATGTTTAAACTCCATTGTGTACATGTGGCAAGGTTCTTACCGATTGAACTTTCCTAGTTGTACACTGATTTTTGACATGTTGTTTGACACTTGCATTGTTGTCAAGTGTCAATTGGATGGAAAAATTGTTTGAAATTTAAACTGTCCAACTAGGTAATTACACATGGCAAAGTGAAACTAAAGTGTACACCATACTGTACATGCTGCAAGGTTCTCACCGATTGAACTTTACTATTTGTACACAGATTTTCGACAGATTGTTTGATACTTACAATGTTGTCAAGTGTCAATTAGATGGAAAAATTGCTTGAAATTCAAACTGTCCAACGGGGTAATGTCACGTGGCAAATTGTAAACGAAAGTGAACACCATTGTGTACATGTAGCAAAGTTCTTACCGATTTAACTTTGCTATTTGTACACTGATTTTTGACACGTTGATTGACATTTGCATTGTTGTCAAGTGTCAGTTGTATGGGAAAACTATTTGAAATTTAAACCGTCCAACATGGTAATATCACGTGGCAAAGTGTAAACTAAAGTGTACGCCATAGTGTATATGTAGCAAGGTTCTTACCGATCGAACTTTGCTATTTGTACACTGATTTTGGACACGTTGTTGGAACTTGCATTGTAGTCAAGTTTCAATTGGATGGAAAAACTGTTTGAAATTTAAACTGTCCAATAGGTTAATGTCACATTGCAATGTGTACACTATAGTGCCCACGTAGCAAGGTCCTTACCGATTGAACTTTGCTATTTGTACACTGATTTTTGACACATTGTTTGACAGTTCCATTGTTGTCAAGTGTCAATTAGATGGAAAAAATGTGAGAAATTTAAGTTGTCCAATAGGGTAATGACACGTTGCAAAGTATAAACTAAAGTGTATAACACAATGTACACGTAGCAAGGTTCTTACCGTTTGAACTTTACTATTTGTACACTGATTTTGGACACATTGTTGGCACTTGCATTGTAGTCTAGTGTCAATTGGATGGGAAAACTTTTTGAAACTTAAACTGTCCAATAGGTTAATGTCACGTGGAAATGTGTACACCATAGTGCCCATGTAGCAAGGTCCTTACCGATTGAACTTTGCTATTTGTAAACTGAATTTTGACACGTTGTTTGACACTTGCATTATTGTCAAGTGTCAATTAGATGGGAAAACTATTTGAATTTTAAACTATTCGAAAGGGTAATGACACGTGGTAAAGTATAAATTAAAGTGTCTACCATAGTGTACATGTTGTAAGGTTCTTATTGATTGAACTTCGCAATTTGTACATAGATTTTTGACATGTCGTTTGACACTTGCATTGTTGTCAAGTGTCAATTGGATGTGAAAACTGTTTGAAATTTAAACTGTCCAACAGGGTAATGTCACTTGGCAAAATGTAAACTAAAGTGTACACCATAGTGTACATGTAGCAAGCTTCTTACCGATTGAAGATTGTTATTCGTACCCCGATTTTTGACACATTGTTTGACACTTGTACTGTTGTAAAGTATCAATTGGATGGGAAAATTGTTTGAAATTTAAACTGTCCAACAGGGTATTGTCATGTGGCAAAGTGTAAACTAAAGTGTATACCAGAGTGTACATGTAGCAAGGTTCTTACCGATTGAACTTTGTTATTTGTACACTTAGTTTTCACACGTTATTTAACACTTGCATTGTTATGAAGTATCAATTGGATGGGAAAACTATATCAAATTTAAACTGTCCGACAGGGCAATGACACGTTGCAATGTGTAAACCAAAGTGTAGACCATAGTGTACATGTTGCATGGTTCTTACTGATTGAACTTCGCTATTTGTGCACTGATTTTTGACATGTTTTTTGACACTTGCATTGTTGTCAAGTGTCAATTGGATGGAAAAACTATTTGAAATCTAAACTGTCTAACAGGGTAATGTCACGTGGTAAACTGTAAACTAAAGTGTACACCATAGTGTACATGTAGCAAGCTTCTTACCGATTGAACTTGGCTATTTTTACCCCGATTTTTGAAACATTGTTTGACACCTGCACTGTTGTTAAGTGTCAATTCGATGGGAAAACTATTTGAAATATATACTGCCAACAGGGTAATGTCACATGGTAACGTGTAAACTAAAGTGTATGCCGTAGTGTGCATGTAGCAAGGTCCTTACCGATTGAACTTTACTATTTGTACACTGATTTTTGACACATTTTTTGACAATTGTATTATTGTCAAGTGTCAATTGGATGGGAAAACTATTTGAAATTTAAATTGTCCGACAGGGTAACGACACGTGTCAAAGTGTAAACTAAAGTGTACATGTCGCAAGGTTCTTATCGATTGAATTTTGCTATTTGTACACCGATTTTCGACACTTTGTTTGATAATTGCATTGTTGTCAAGTGTCAATTGGATGGAAAAACTGTTTGAAATTTAAACTCTCCAACAGGGTAATGTCACGTGGCAAAGTGTAAACTAAAGTGTACACCATAGTGTACATGTAGGAAGCTTCTTACCGATTGAACTTGCTATTTGTACGCAGATTTTTGACACGTTGTTTGACACTTGCATTTTTGTCAAATGTCAATTGGATGGGAAAATTATTTGAGATTTAATATGCCCAATAGGGTAATGTCACGTGGCAAAGTGCAAACTAAAGTTTGCACCATAGTGTACATGTTGCAAGGTTCTTACCGATTGAACATTGCTATTTGTACACCAATTTTTAACACGTTGTTTGACACTTGCATTGTTGTCAAGTGTCAATTGGATGAGAAAACTATTTGAAATTTGAACTGTTCAACAGGGCAATGTCACGTGACAAAGTGTAAACTAAAGTGTACACGAAAGTGCACATATAGCAAGGTTCTTACCGTTTGAACTTTGTAATTTGTACACTGATTTTTGACACGTTATTTGACACTTGTATTGTTGTTAAGTGTCAATTGGATGGGAAAATTGTTTGAAATTTAAACTGTCCAACAGGGTAATGTCATCTTGCAAAGTGTGAACTTAAGTGTACACCACAGTGTACTTGTCGCAAGGTTCTTACCCATTGAACTTCGCTATTTTTACGCTATTTTTGGACACGTTGATTTACACTTGGACTGTTGTTAAGTGTCAACTGGATGGGAAAACCATTTGAAATTAAACAGTCCGACAAGGTAATGTCACGTGGCAGGGAGTAAACTAAAGTATACTCCATAGTGTACATGTAGCAAGGTTCTTAATGATTGAACATTGCTATTTGTACAATGATTTTTGACACGCTGGTTGACACTTGCAATGTTGTCAAGTGTCAATTGGATGGAAATTTTTTTGAAATTTAAACTTTCTAGCAGGGCAATGTCCCGTGGCAAAGTGTAAACCAATGTGTGTTCACCATATTGTACATGTCTCAAGGTTCTTACCCATTGAACTTTGCTAAATGTACACTAATTTTTGACACGTTGCATGACACTTGTATTATTGTCATGTGTCAATTGGATTGGAAAACTCTTTGAAGTTTAAGCTCTCCAATAGGGCAATAACATGTGGCAAAGTGAAACTAAAGTGTACACCATAGTGTACATGTTGCAAGGTTCTTACCGATTGAACTTTGCTATTTGTACTTAGATTTTCGACAGATTGTTTGTTACTTGCATTGTTGTCAAGTGTCAATTAGATGGAAAGATTGCTTAACATTTAAACTATCCAACAAGGTAATGTTACGTGGCAAAGTATAAACTAAAGTGTACACCATAGTATACAAGTCGCAAGGTTCTTACCGATTAAATCTTGCTATTTGTACAATAATTTTTGACACGTTGTTTGAAACTTGTATTGTTGTCAAGCGTCAATTGGATGGAAATATTGTTTGAAATTTAAACTATCCTACAGGGTACGTGGCAAAGTGTAAACTAAAGTGTACACCATTGTGTACATGTAGAAAGGTTCATATCGATTGAACTTTGCTATTTGTGCACTTATTTTTCACTTGTTATTTGACACTTGCATTGTTGTTAAGTGTTAATTAAACTGTTAGAAATTTAAATTGTCTGACAGGGTAATGACACGTTGCAAAGTGTAAACCAAAGTGTACACCATAGTGTACATGTTGCAAGGTTCTTACCGATTGAACTTTGCTATTTGTACACTGATTTTTGACATGTTGGTTGACGTTTGCGTTGTTGTCAAGTGTGGATGGGAAAACTGTTTGAAATTTAAACTATCCAACAAGGTAATGTCACGCGGTAAAGTGTAAACTAATGCGTACACCATAGTGTACGTGTAAAAAGCTTCTTATCGATTGAACTTTGCTATTTATACTCCGATTTTTGACACGTTGTTTGACACTTGTATTGTTGTCAAGTCTCAATTGGATGGAAAAACTGTTTGAAATTTGTACTGTCCAACAGGAAAATGTTACGTGATAATGTGTAAACTAAAGTGTACACCATAGTGTACATGTAGCAAGATCCTTACCGATTGAATTTTACTATTTGTACACTGATTTTTGACACATTGTTGAACACTTGCATTGTTGTCAAGTGTAGGTTATATGGGAAAATTGTTTAAAATTTAAACTGTCCGACAGGGTAATGACATGTGGCAAAATGTAAACTAAAGTGTACACCATAGTGTACATCTTGGAAGGTTCTTACCGATTGAAATTTGCAATTTGTACACTGATTTTCGACAAGTTGTTTGACACTTGCATTGTTGTGAAGTGCCAATTGGATGGAAAAAATGTTTGAAATTTAAACTCTCCAATAGGGTAATGTAGTGTAAACTAAAGTGTACTCCATAGTATACATGTAGCAAGCTTCTTACCGATTGAACTTTGTTATTTGTACACAGATTTTTAACACGTTTGACACTCGTATTGTTGCCAAGTGTCAATCGAATGGGAAAATAATTTGAAATTTAAACTGTCCAACAGGGTAATGTCACGTGGCAAAGTGTAAACTAAAATGGACACCATAGTGTACATGCTGCAAGGTTCTTACCGATTTAACTTTGCTATTTGTACACTAATTTTTGACACTTGTATTGTTGTCAAGTGTCAATTGGATGGAAAAATTGTTTAAAATTTAAACTGTCCAACAGGGTACAAAGCAAAGTGTAAACTAAAGTGTACACCATTGTGTTTATGTAGCAAGGTTCTTACCGATTGAACTTTGCTATTTGTACACTTATTTTTTACACGTTGTTTGACACTTGCATTGTTGTCAAGTGCCAATTGGATGGGAAAACTATTTGAAATTTGAGTTGTCTAACATGGTAATGTCTTGTGGCAAATTGTAAACTCAAGTGTACACCAAAGTGTACATGTAGCAAGGTTCTTAACGTTTGAACTTTACAATTTGTACACTGATTTTTAACACATTGTTTGACACTAGTATTGTTGCTAAGTGTCAATTGGATGGGAAAACTGTTTGAAATATAAACTGTCCAACAGGATAATGTCACGTGACAAAGTGTAAACTAAAGTGTACACCATAGTGTACTTGTCGCAAGGTTCTTACTGATTGAACTTTGCTATTTGTATGCTGTGTTTGGACATGTTGATTTACACTTGCGTTGTTGTCATGTGTCAATTGGATGGAAAAACTATTTGAAATTTAAACTGTCCAACAGGGTAATATCACGTGGCAAAGTGTAAACTAAAGTGTACACCATGTGTACTTGTCGTAAGGTTCTTACCGATTGAACTTTCCTATTTGTACGTTATTTTTGAACACGTTGATTTACACTTGCATTGTTGTCAAGTGTCAATTGGATGGAAAAATTGTTTGAAATATAAATTGTCCGACAGGGTAATATCACGTGGCAAGGAGTAAACTAAAGTGTACACTATAGTGTACACGTAGCAAGGTTCTTAACGATTGAACATTGCTATTCATACACTGATTTTTTACAAGTTGTTTGACACTTGCAATGTTGTCAAGTGTCAATTGGATGGAATTTTTTTTTTTAAATTTTAATTGTCCAGCAGGGCAACGTCACATGGCAAAGTGTAAACCAATGTGTGTACACCATAGTTTACATGTCGCAAGGTTCTTACCGATTGAACTTTGCTAATTATACACTGATATTCGACAGGTTGTTTGACACTTGTATTGTTGTCAATTGCCAATTGGATGGGAGAACTGTTTGAAATTTAAGCTCTCCAACCGGGAAATAACACATGGTAAAGTGTAAACTGAAGTGTACATCGTTGTGTACAAGTAGCAAGCTTCTTCCCGATTGAACTTTGCTATTTGTACACAGATTTTTGACACGTTGTTTGACAGTTGCATTGTTGTCAAGTGTCAATTAGATGGGAAAACTATTTGAAATTTAAACTGTCCAACAGGGTAATGTCACGTGGTAAAGTGTAAACAAAAGTATACACCATGGTTTACATGTTCCAAGGTTCTTACCGATTGAACTTTGCCATTTGTACACTGATTTTGGACACGTTGTTAGCACTTGCATTGTTTTCAAGTGTTAATTGGATGGGAAAACTATTTGAAATTTGAACTGTCCAATAGGTTAATGTCACGTGGCAATGTGTACACCATAGTGCCTATGTTGCAAAGTCCTTACCGATTGAACTTTGTTCTTTGCACACTAATTTTTGACACGTTGTTTGACACTTGTATTGTAGTCAAGTGTCACTTGGACGGAAAAACTGTTTGAAATTGAAACTGTCCAATAGGGTAATGACACGTTGCAAAGTGTAAACTAAATTGTACACCACAGTGTACATGTAGCAAGGTTCTTATCGATTGAACTTTGTTATTTGTACACTAATTTTGGACACATTGTTGGCACTTGCATTGTAGTCTAGTGCCAATTGGATGGGAAAACTTTTTGAAATTTAAACAGTCCAATAGGTTAATGTCACGTGGCAATGTATACACCATAGTGCCCATGTAGCAAGGTCCTTATCGATTGAAATTTGCTATTTGTACACTGATTTTTAACATGTTGTTTGACACTTGCATTATTGTCAAGTGTCAATTGGATGGGAAAATTATTTGAAATTTAAACTGTCCGACAGGGTAATGACACGGGCCAAAGTGTAAACTAAAGTGTACACCATAGTGTACATGTTGCAAGGTTCTTACCGATTGAACTTTGCTATTTGTACACTAATTTTCGATACGTTGTTTGACACTTGCATTGTTGTTAAGTATCAATTGGATGCGAAAACTGCTTGAAATTTAAACTGTCCAATAGGGTAATGTCACTTGGCAAAGTGTAAACTAAAGTGTACACCATAGTGTACATTTAGCAAGCTTCTTACCGATTGAACTTTGCTATTCGTACACCGATTTCTGACATGCTGTTTGACACTTGCATTATTGTCAAGTATCAATTAGATGGGAAAATTGTTTGAAATTTAAACTGTCTGACAGGGTAACGATACGTTGTAAAGTGTAAATCAAAGTGTACACCATAGTGTACATGTTACAAGGTTCTTACCGATTGAACTTTGCTATTTGTGCAATGATTTTTGGCATGTTGTTTGACACTTGCATTGTTGTCGAGTGTCAATTGGATGGAAAAACTGTTTGAAATTTAAATTGTCCAACAGGGTAATGACGAGTGGCAAAGTGTAAACAAAAGAATACACCATAGTGTACTTGTAGCAAGCTTCTTACCGATTGAACTTTGCTATTTGTACATGAATTTTTGACACGTTGTTTGACACTTGCATTGTTGTCAAGTGTCAATTGGATGGGAAAAATGTTTGAAATTTATACTGTCCAACAGGGTAGTGTCACTTGGTTACGTGTAAACTGAAGTGTACACCGTAGCGCACATGTAGCAAGGTCCTTGCCGATTGAACTTTGCTATTTGTACAATAATTTTTGACACATTTTTTGACACTTGCATTGTTGTCAAGTGTCAATTGGATGGAAAAACTGTTTGAAATTTAAGCTGTTCGACAGGGTAATGACACGTGGCAAAGTGTAAACTAAAGTGTACGCCATACGTACATGTTGTAAGGTTCTTACCGATTGAACTTTGTTATTTGTACACTTATTTTTGACACGTTTTTTGACACTTGCATTGTTGTCAAGTGTCAGTTAGATGGGAAAACTGTTTGAAATTTAAACTCTCCAACAGGGTAATGTCACGTGGCAAAGTATAAACAAAAGTGTACACCATATTGTACATGTAGCAAGCTTCTTACCGATTGAACTTTGCGATTTGTACACTGATTTTTGACACATTTTTGACACTTGCATTGCTGTCAGGTGTCAATTAGATGGGAAAACTGTTTAAAATTTAAACTGTCCGGTAGGGTAATGACACATGGCAAAGTGTAAACTAAAGTGTACACCATAGTTTATATGTTGCAAGTTAAATACGGATTGAATTTTGATATTTGTACACAGATTTTTGACACGTTGTTTGACCCTCGCATTGTTGTCAAGTGTCAATTGGATGAGAAAATTGTTTTAAATTTAAACTGTCCAATAGAGTATGTGGCAAGGTGTAAACCAAAATGTACACCATAGTGTATATGTAGCAAGGTTCTTAAGTGATTGAACTTTGCTATTTTTACACGTATTTTTCACACGTTGTTTGACACTTGCATTATTGTTAAGTGTCAATTGGATGGGAAAGCTGCATGAAGTTTGGACTATCCAACAGGGTAATGTCACGTGGCATAGTGTAAACTAAAGTGTACACCATACTGTACTTGTCACAAGGTTCTTACCGATTGAACTTTGCTATTTCTATGCTATTTTTGGACACATTGATTTGCACTTGCATAGTTGTCAAGTGTTAGTTGGATGGGAGAACTATTTGAAATTTAAATTGTCCGATAGGGTAATGTCACGGGGTAGGGAGTAAACTAAAGTGTACACCATACTGTACATGTAGCAAGGTTCTTAACGATTGAACAACGCTATTCGTACACTCATTTTTTACACGTTGTTTGACACTTGCAATGTTGTCAAGTGTCAATTGGATGGAAAAACTTTTTGAAATTTAAATTGTCCCGCAGGGCAATGTCACGTGGCAAAGTGTAAACCAATGTGTGTACACCATAGTGTACATGTCGCAAGGTTCTTACCGATTCAACTTTGCTATTTGTACACTGATTTTTGACATGTTATTGGACACTTACATTGTTGTCAAGTGTCAATTGGATGGGAAAACCATTTGAAATTTAAACTGTCTAACAGGGCAGTAACACGTGGCAAAGTGTAAACTAAAGTGTACACCATAGTGTACATGTTGCAAGGTTCTTACCGATTGAAATTTGCTATTTGTAGATAGATTTTCGACATATTGTTTGATACTTGCAATGTTGTTAAGTGTCAATTAGATGAAAAAATTGCTTGAAATTTAAACTGTTCAATAGGGTAATGTCACGTGGCAAATTATAAACTAAAGTGTACACCATAGTGTACGTGTGGCAAGGTTCTTACTAATTGAACTTTGTTATTTGTACATTAATTTTTGACACGTTGTTTGACACTTGCAATTGTTGTCAAGTGTTAATTGGATGGAAAAAAATTTTAAAATTTAAACTGTCCAACATGGTAATATCACGTGGCAATGTGTAAACTACAGTGTACACCATAGTGTACATGTAGCAAGGTTCTTACCGATTGAAATTTGTTATTTGTACACCAATTTTTGACATGTTGTTTGACACTTGCATTGTTCTCAAGTGTCAATTGGATGGGAAAACAGTTTGAAATTTAAACTGTCAAACTGGATAATGTCACGTGGCAAAGAGTAAACTAAAGTGTACACCATAGTTTACATGTTGCAAGGTTCTTACCGATTTAACTTTGCTATTTGTACACAGATTTTCAACACGTTGTTCGACACTTGCATGGTTGTCAAGTGTCAATTGGATGGGAAAACTGTTTGAAATTTAAACTGCCCAGCAGGCTAATGTCACGTGGTAAAGTGTAAACAAAAGTGTACACCATAATGTACATGTCGCAAGGTTCTTATCGATTGAGCTTTGCTATTTGTGCACCGATTCTTGACATGTTGTTTGACACTTGCATTGTTGCCAAGTGTCAATTGGATGGGAAAAATCTTTGAAATTTAAACTGTCCAATAGGGTAATATCATGTGGTAAAGTGTAAACTAATTTGTACACCATAGTGCACATGTTGCAAGGTTCTTACCGATTGAACTTTGCTATTTGTAATCTAATTTTTGACACATTGTTTGACTCTTGCATTGTTGTCAAGTGTCAAATAGATGGAAAAACTATTTGAAATTTAAACTGTCCAACAGGGTACGTGGCAAAGTGTAAACTAAAGTGTAGACCATAACGTACGTGTAGAAAGGTTCTTACTGATTGAACTTTGCTATTTGTGCACTTTTTTTTGACACTCTATTTGACACTTGCATTATCGTCAAGTGTCAGTTCGATTGGAAAACTATTAAAAACTTAAACAGTCCAATAGGATAATGATACGAGGCAAAGTGTAAACTAAAGTGTACACCATAGTTTACATGTAGCAAGGTTCTTACATATTGAACTTTGCTATTTGTAAACTTATTTTTGAAACGTTGTTCGACACTTGCATTGTTGTCAAGTGTCAATTGGAAGGAAAACCCGTTTGAAATTTAGATTGTCCAATAGGGTAATGTCATGTGGTAAAGTGTAAACTAAAGTATGCAACATAGTGTACATATAGCAAGGTTCTTACCGATTGAACTTTGCTATTTGTACTCTGATTTTAGACACGTTGTTTGACACTTGCATTGTAGTCAATTATTAATTGGATAGGAAAACTGTTTGAAATTTAAACTTTTCAATAGGGTTTTGTCACGTGGAAAAGTGTACACCATAGTGTACATGTAGCAAGGTCCTTATCGATTGAACTTTGCTATTTGTGCACTGATTTTTGACGCGTTGTTTTACACTCGAATTGTTGTCAAGTGTCAATTGGATGGGAAAACTGCTTGAAATTTAAACTATCCAACAATGTATTGACACGTGGTAAAATGTAAACTAGGGGATACACTATAGCGTATATGTTGCAAGGTTCTTATCGATTGAACTTTGTTATTAGTACATTGATTTTTAACACGTTGTTTGACACTTGGATGGTTGTCAAGTGTCAATTAAATAGGAAAACTATTTGAAATTTAAATTGTCCAACAGGGTAATGCTTTGTGGCAAGGTGTAAACTAAAGTGTGTACACCATAGTGTACATGTCGCAAGGTTCTTACCGATTGAACTTTGCTGTTTGTACACTAATTTATGACACGTTGTTTGACACTTGCATTGTTG
This sequence comes from Olea europaea var. sylvestris, assembly GCF_002742605.1. Classification (NCBI taxonomy): domain Eukaryota; kingdom Viridiplantae; phylum Streptophyta; class Magnoliopsida; order Lamiales; family Oleaceae; genus Olea; species Olea europaea. The sequence continues at coordinate 69,304 of NW_019231421.1, forward strand.
CCAAGTCTCAATTGGATGGGAAGTCTGTTTGAAATTTAAACTGTTCGACAGGGTAATGTCACGTGGCAAGGTGTAAACTTCAATTGGATGGGAAATCTGTTTGAAATTTAAACTGTCCAACAGGGTAATGTCACGTGGCAAGGTGTAAACTAAAGTTTACACCATAATGTACGTATCGTAAGGTTCTTACCGTTTAAACTTTGCCATTTGTACATTGATTTTTGGCATATTGTTCGACACATGCATTGTTATCAAGTGTCGATTGGAAAGGAAAACTGTTTAAAATTTAAACTGTCCAACAAGGTAATGTCATGAGGTAAAGTGTAAACTAAACTGTACACCATTGTGTACAAGTCACAGGGTCCTTATCGATTGAACTTTGCTATTTGTACACAGATTTTTGACACGTTGTTTAACACTTGCATTGTTGTCAAGTGTCAATTGGATGGAAAAACTGTTTGAAATTTATACTGTCTAGCAGGGTAATGTCACATGGGAAAGTGTAAACTAAAGCGTACACCAAAGTGTACATGTATAAAGGTCCTTACCGATTGAACTTTACAATTTGTACACTAATTTTTGAAACGTTGTTTGACACATGCATTGTTGTCAAGTGTCAATTAGATGGAAAAACTGTTTGAAATTTAAATTGTCCAACTAGGCAATGTCACGTGGTAAAGTATAAACTAAAGTATACACGATTACGAACGTGTAGCAAGGTTCTTACCGATTGAACTTTACAATTTAAACACTGATTTTTGACACGTTGTTTAACGCTTGCATTGTTTTCAAGTGTCAATTGGATGGGAAAACTGTTTGAAATTTAAACTGTCCAACGGGGTAATATCACGTGGCAAAGTGTAAACTAATGTATACACCATAGTGTACATGTTGCAAGGTTCTTACCGATTGAACCTTGCTATTTGTACACTGGTTTTTGACACGTTGTTCGACCCTTGCATTGTTGTCAAGTGTCAATTGGATGGGAAAATTGTTTGAAATCTAAACTGTCCAACAGGGCAATGTCACGTGGCAAAGTCTATAGTGTACATGTAGTAAGGTTCTTACAAATTGAACTTTCCTATTTATACATTGATTTTTAACACGTTGTTTGACACATGCATTGTTGCCAAGTGTCAATGTGATGGGAAAACTATTTGAAATTTAAACTGTCCAACATGATAATGTCACGTGGCAAAGTATAAACTAAAATATACACCATAGTGTACATGTTGCAAGGTTCTTATCGATTGAACTTTGCAAATTGTAAACTGATTTTTGACGTGTTGTTTGACATTTGTATTGTTAACAAGTGTCATATGGATGGGAAAATTGTTTGAAATTTAAACTGTCAAACAGGGTAATGTCATGTGGCAAAGGGTAAACTAAAGTGTACACCATAGTGTGCATGTAGCAAGCCTCTTACCGATTGAACTTTGCTATTTGTACACCAATTTTTGACTCGTTGTTTGACACTTGCATTGTTGTCAAGTGTCAATTGGATGGGAAACCTGTAAAAAATGTAAATCTTCCAATAGGATAATGTCACGTGGCAAAGTGTAAACTAAAGTATACACCATAGTGTACACAAAGTAAGGTCCTTACCAATTGAACTTTGCTATATGTACATTTATTTTTGACACGTTGTCTGACACTTGTATTGTTGTCAAGTGTCAATCGGATGGGAAAACTAATTGAAATTTGAACTGTCCAACAGGTTAATGTCACGTCGCAAAGTAAATTGTACACCATAGTGTACATATAACAAGGCTCTTGCCGATTGACCTTTGCTATTTGTACACCTATTTTTGATTCGTTGTGTGAAACTTGCATTGTTGTCTAGTATCAATTGGATGGGAAAACTGTTTGAAATTTAAACCGTCCAACAGAGTAATGTCACGTGATAAAAGTGTAAACTAAAGTGTACACGTAGAAAGGTTCTTACCGATTGAACTTTGCTAATTATACACTAATTTTTGACACGTTGTTTGAAACTTGCATTGTTGTCAAGTGTCAATTGGATGCGAAAACTGCTTGAAATTTAAATTGCCCAATAGGGTAATGTCACGTGACATAGTGTAAACTAAAGTGTACACCATAGTGTACATGTAGCAAGGTTCTTACCCATTGAACTTCGCTATTTGTACACTAATTTTTGACGCATTTTTTGACATTTGTATTGTTATCATGTGTCAATAGGATGGGAATATTGTTTGAAATTTAAATTATCTAATAGGGTAATGACATGTGGTAAAGTGTAAACTGAAGTATACACCATAGTGTATATGTAGCAAGGTTCTTATCGATTGAACTTTGCTATTTGTACATTGATTTTGGACACATTGTTGCACAATTGCATTGTAGTCAAGTGTCAATTGGATTGGAAAACTGTTCGAAATTTAAATTGTCCAACAGTGTAATGTGACATGGCAAAGAGTAACCTAAAGTGTACACCATAGTGTACATGTAGAAAGGTTCTTACCTATTGAACTTTTCTATTCGTACAATGGTTTTGACACATTGTTTGATACTTGCTTGGTAGTCAAGTGTCAATTGGATGGGAAAACTCTTTTAAATTTAAATTGTCCTCAAGGATAACGTCACGTGGCAAAGTGTAAACTAATGTGTACACTATAGTGCACATGTTACAAGGTTCTAACCGATTTAACTTTCCTATTTGTACACCAATTTTTGACACGGTGTTTGCCACTTGCATTATTTTTAAGTGTCAATTAGATGGGAAAACTGTTTGAAATTTAAACTCTCCAATTGGGTATTTCATGTGGCAAAATGTAAACTAAAGTGTACACCATGGTGTACATGTAGCAAGGTCCTTACCGATTGAACTTTGCTATTTGTGCACTGATATTTAACGCGTTGTTTGTCACTTGCATTGTTGTCAAGTGTCAATTGGATGGGAAAACTGTTTGAAATTTAAACTGTCCAACAATGTATTGATACGTGACAAAGTGTAAACTAAAGGGTACACCATAACGTACATGTAGCAAGGTTCTTACCGATTGAACTTTGTTATTTGTACACTAATTTTTGACACGATGTTTGACACCTGCATTGTTTCCAAGTGTTTATTGGATCTGAAAACTGTTTGAAAGTTAAACTGTCCAACGGGGTAATGTCACGTGGCAAAGTGTAAATTAAAGTATACACAATAGTGTACATGTTGCAAGGTTCTTACCAATTGAACCTTGCCATTTGTACGCTGGTTTTTAACACGTTGTTCGACACTTGCATTATTGTTAAGTGTCAATTGGATGGGAAAACTGTTTGAAATTTAAACTGTTCAACAAGGCAATGTTATGTGGTGAAGTGTAAACTAAAGTATACACCATAGTGTACATGTAGTAAGGTTCTTATCGATTGAACTTTGCTATTTGTACACTAATTTTGGACACGTTGTTTGACACTTGTATTGTTGTCAAGTGTCAATTGGATGGGAAAACTATTTGAAATTTAAACTATCCAATGTGGTAATGTCACGTGGCAAAGTGTAAACTAAAGTATACACTATAGTGTACATGTTGCAAGGTTCTTACTGATTGAACTTCGCTATTTGTAAACTTATTTTTGACACGTTGTTCGACACTTGCATTGTTGTCAAGTGTCAATTGGATGGAAATTTGTTTGAAATTTAAACTGTCCAACAGGGCACGGGGCAAAGTGTAAACTAAAGTGTACACCATAGCGTACACGTAGCCAGGTTCTTACCGATTGAACTTTGCTGTTTACACATTTATTTTTGACATGTTGTTTCACACTTGTATTGTTGTCAAGTATCAATTGGATTGGAAAACTATAAGAAATTTAAACACTCTAATAAGGTATTGACACGTGGCAAATTGTAAACTAAAGTATACACCATAGTGTACATGTAGCAAGGTTCTTATCGATTGAACTTTGCTATTTGTAAACTGACTTTTGAAACGTTGTTCGACACTTGCATTGTTGTCAAGTGTCAATTGGATGGGAAAATTGTTTAAACACATTGCACCTCTACCTACTTTGATTGATGCTTTTGAAACTTTGAAAACTTGGATTGAAAACTTCGATGAAACTTGGACGTTGAAAGAAATGCACTCCTTGGATATTTGAAAACCGTTGAGAATTGATGCTTGAAGACACTCCTTGATAGCACCTAAAACTTCTATGAAAAATGCTTGAAAACACTTCTTAAACTTCTAGGAAAAATAGTTTTCCTCCTTCTCTTTTTCTCTCTTGGAAACTCTTTCTTTAGTATGTAAAAGTTCTTGCTTTTGGTGTGAGAAAAAATGAGTGAAATGAGGTCTCTATTTATATGTAAATATCCCATAACTTAAAACAAATGAAGGGTCAAATTTCATTTAAGAGGAAAACATGGGTGCCATTTAAGTTTGAGGTTAAATGCTTCAATTTAGTGGGGTTTTTATTGCCAAAAACGTGGACGGCCCTTTGAGAAAATAATTGATGAAAATAAATATTTAAATTCTAGAGAAAAACGAGAATTTTCATTTCAGGCAGTTTCGGTCGACCGGTTGTAGTCCGTTGACACTGCACAACCTTCAGTGTTTCCATTACAACTTCTTCTCCCGATATCCAATTGAGGTAATTCAAAGTGCGTTGGAAAGTTAATTCAAAGAGATACAACTTTTATTTAGATATCATTTTCCAAATCGAATGTTTCCTATGTCGAAAATGGGTTTCAAATGAGAATAAAAATCTGAAGTATACTTTAGTCATCCAATATTCATGTCTTAGTGCCACTAAGGTGTCTAGAATTATTTGGGGTCCTACAAGTCCAGCAGGGTAATATAAAAGTGTAAACTAAACTATCTACCATAGTGTACGTGTAGCAAGGTTCTTATCGATTGAACTTTGCTATTTGTACACTGATTTTGGACCCGTTGTTTGACACTTGCATTGTAGTCAAGTCACAATTGGATGGGAAGACTGTTTAAAGTTTAAATTGTCCAAAGGGGTAATCTCATGTGGTAAAGTGTAAAATAAAGCGTACACCACAGTGTACAAGTCGCAAGGTTCTTATCGATTAAACTTTGCTATTCGTACATTTATATTTAACACGTTGTTTAATACTTGCACTATTGTCAAGTGTCAATTGGATGGAGAAACTATTTGAAATTTGAACTGTCCAACAAGGTAATGTCACTTGGAAAAGTGTAAACTAAAATGTACACCAGAGTGTACGAGTCGCAAGGTTCTTACCGATTGAACTTTGCTATTTGTTCACAAATGTTTGACACGTTGTTTGACACTTGCATTGTTGTCAAGTGTCAATTGGATGGAAAAACGATTTGAAATTTAAACTGTCCAACATGGTAATGTCACGTGGCAAAGTGTAAACTAAAGTGTACACCATAGTGTCCATGTAGCAAAGTTTTTACCGATTGAACTTTGCATTTGTATATTGATTTTTGACACATTGTTTGACACTTGCATTGTTTTCAAGTTTCAATTGAATGGGAATTTTTTTTGAAATTTAAAGTGTCCAACATGGTAACGTCAGGTGGGAAAGTGTAAACTAAAGTGTACACCATAGTGTACATGTAGCAAGGTCCTTACCGATTGAACTTTGCTATTTGTACACTTATTTTTGATACATTTTTTGACACTTGCATTGTTGTCAAGTGTCAATTGGACGAGAAAACTATTTGAAATTTGAACTTTTCAACAGGGTTATGTCACATGGCAAAGTGTAAACTAAAATGTACACCATAGTGTATATGTAGCAAGGTCCTTACTGATTGAACTTTGCAATTAGTATACTGATTTTTGTCACGTTGTTTGACACTTGCATTGTTGTCAAGTGTCAAATAGATGGGAAAACTATTTGAAGTTTAAACTGTCCAATAGGGTAATGTCATCTGCTTAAGTGTAAACTAAAGTGTACACTTTAGTTTACATGTAGCAAGGTCCTCACCGATTGAACTTTGCTATTTGTGTACTGATTTTTAACACGTTGTTTGACATTTGAGTTGTTGTCATGTGTCAATTGGATGGAAAAACTGTTTGAAATTTAAACTTTCCAACAGGGTTATGTCACGTGGTAAAGTGTAAACTAAAGTGTACACCGTAGTGTACATGTAGCAAGTTCCTTATCGGTTTAACTTTGCTATTAGTACACTGATTTTTGACATGTTGTTTGAGACTTGCATCGTTGTCAAGTGTCAATTGGACGGGAAAACTGTTTGAAAATTAAACTGTCCAATAGGGTAATGTCACGTGGCAAAGTGTGTACATGTAGCTAGGTTCTTACCTCTTGAACTTTACTATTTGTACACTGATTTTTGATACGTTGTTTGACACTTGCATTGTTGTCAAGTGTTAATAGAATGGGAAAACTGTTTGAAATTTAAACTGTCCAACAAGTTAATGTAAAGTGGAAAAGTGTAAACTAAAGTGTACACCATAGTCTACAAGTAGCAAGGTCCTTTTTTATTATACTTTGCTATTTGTGCACTGATTTTTGACACGTTTGACATTTGGATTGTTGTCAAGTGTCAATTGGATGGAAAAACTATTTGAAATTTAAACTGTCGAACAAGGGAATGTCACGTGGCAAAGTGTGAACTAAAGTGTACATCACTGTGTACATGTTGCAAGGTTCTTATCGATTGAACTTTTCTATTTGTACACTGATTTTTGACATGTTGTTTGATATTTGCATTGCTTTCATGTGTTAATTGGATGTGAAAACTGTTTGAAATTTAAACTGTCCAACAGGGTAGTGTCACGTGGTAAAGTGTAAACTAAAGTGTACACCATAGTGTACATGTAGCAAGATTCTTACCGATTGAACTTTACTATTTGCACACTGATTTTTAACACGTTGTTTCACACTTGTACTATTGTCAAGTGTCAATTGGATGGAAAAACTGTTTGAAATTTAAGCTGTCCAACAGGGTAATGTCACGTGGCAAATTGTAAACTAAACTATACACCATAGTGTACATGTAGCAAGGTTCTAACTAATTCAACATTGCTATTTATACACTTATTTTTGACACATTGTTTGACACTTGCATTGTTATTAAGTGTTAATTGGATGGGAAAACAATTTGAAATTTAAACTGTCTAGCATGGTAATGTAACGTGGCAAAGTGCAAATTAAAGTGTCTATCATAGTGTACATGTTGCAAGGTTCTTACCGATTAAACTTTACTATCTGTACACTGATTTTGGACCTGTTGTTTGAGACTTGCATTGTTGTCAAGTGACAATTGAATGGGAAAACTGTTTGAAATTTAAACTATCCAATAGGGTAATGTCGCGGGGCAAAGTGTAAATTAAAGTGTACACCATAGTGTAAATTTAGCAAGGTTCAAACCTATTCAACTTTGCTATTTGTACACTGGTTTTTGACACGTTGTTTGACATTTGTATTGTAGTCAAGTGACAACTGGATGGGAAAACTGTCCAACAGGGAAATCTCACGTGGCAAAGTGTAAACTAAAGTGTACACCATAGTGTACAAGTCGCAAGGTTCTTACCGATTGAACTTTGCTATTTGTACATTTATTTTTAACTCGTTGTTTGACACTTTCATTGTTGTCAAGTGTTAATTCGATGGGAAAACTATTTGAAATTTAAACTGTTCAACAAGGTAATGTCACTTAGCAAAATGTAAACTAAAGTGTACACCTTAGTGTATGAGTCGCAAGGTTCTTACCGATTGAACTTTGCTATTTGTATACAGATTTTTGACACGTTGTTTGACATTGGCATTGTTGTCAAGTGTCAATTGGATGGGAAAACTGTTTGAAATTTAAACCGTCCAACAAGGTAATATCACGTGGCATTGTGTAAACTAAAGTGTACACCATAGTTAAATGTAGCAAGGTTCTTACTAATTGAACATATCTATTTGTACACTGATTTTTGACACGTTGATTGACACTTACATTGTTATCAAGTGTCAATTGGATGGAAAAACTATTTGAAATTTGAACTGTCCAGTAGGGTAATGTCAGGGGGCAAAGTATAAATGAAAGTGTGTACACCATAAATGAAGCAAGACTCTTACCGATTGAACTTTGCCATTTGTACACTGATTTTTGAAACGTTGGATGACACTTGCATAGTCGTCTAGTGTCAATTAGATGGGAAAACTGTTTGAAATTTAAACTGTCCTACAGGGTAAAGTCACTTAGCAAAGTGTAAACTAAAATGTACACCATAGTGTACATGTCTCGAGGTGTTTACCGATAGAACTTTGCTATTTGTACACTGATTTTTGACAATTTGTTTGACACTTGCATTGTTGTCAAGTGTTAATTGGATGGGAAAACTATTTGAAATTTAAACTGTCTGGCAAGGTAATGTCAGATGGGAAAGTGTAAACTAAAATGTACACCATAGTGTACATGTTGCAAAATCCTTACCGATTGAACTTTGATATTTGTACACTGATTTTTGACATGTCATTTGACACTTGCATTGTTGTCAAGTGTCAATTGGATGGGAAAACTATTTAAAATTTAAACTGCCCAACAGCGTAATGTCATGTGGTAAACTGTAAACTAAAGTGTACACCATAGTTTACATGTAGCAAGGTCCTTGACGATTTAACTTTGCTATTTGTGCACTGAATTTTGACATGTTGTTTGACACTTGCATTGTTGTCAAGTGTCAATTGGATGGGAAAACTGTTTCCAATTTAAACTGTCCAACAGAGTAATGCCAAGTGACAAAGTGTAAACTAAAGTCTACACCATAGTATAAATGTAGCAAGTTTCTTACCGATTGATCTTTACTATTTGTACACCAATTGACACTTGACAACAATAATTTCAAACAATTTTTTCATCCAATTGATACTTGACAATAATGCAAGTGTCAATCAATGTGTCCAAAATGAGTGTACAAATAGCAAAGTTTAATCGGTAAGAACCTTGCTACATGTATACTACGGTATACCATTTAGTTTACAATTTGCCATGTGACATTGCCCTATTGGATAGTTTAAATTTGAAACAGTTTTCCCATCCAATTAACACTTGACAACAATGCAAGTGTCAAACAACGTTTTAAAAATCAGTGTACAAATATCAATGTTCAATCGGTTAGGACCTTGCTACATGTACACTATGGTGTACACTTTAGTTTACACTTTGCCACGTGACATTACCCTGCTGGATAGTTTAAATTTCAAAAAGCTTTCCCATCTAATTGACACCTGACAACATTGCAAGTGTCAAACAACGTGTCGAAAATCAGTGTACAAATAGCAAAGTTCAATTGGTAAGGACCTTTCTACATGTACACTATAGTGTACACTTTAGTTCACAATTTGCCACGTGACATTACCATGTTGGACAGTTTAAATTTCAAATAGTTTTCTCATCCAATTGACACTTGACAACAATGCAAATGTCAAACAGCGTGCCAAAAATTAGTGTACAATTAGTAATGTTCAATCGGTAAGGACCTTGCCACATGTGCACTATGGTGTACACACTTTAGTTTACACTTTATCTTCCTGGACAGTTTAAATTTCAATCAATTTTTCCATCCAATTGAGTCTTGACAACAATGCAAGTGTATATCAACATGTCAAAAATTAATGTACAAATAGCAAAGTTCAATCGGTAAGAACCTTACGACAAGTACTGTTGCGAACCCCGTAGCAATGGAAACTACGAAACCCACAACGAGATTGATGCGGAATCCAAGAACGCCAATCCGATTACAATTGAAAGAACCCACAATCAGATTGATTAGAACACCACAAGAAGTTGATTCTTGATAAGTTCCAAGATTGTTCAAGAAGAACAATAAATTGAAAGAATAAATTTCTCTCTCTATAATATTAATTCAAAAGTCAAAAGTTCAAAGTTGTTACAATAAAAAGTAATCTCCTATTTATACTAATGAATAAAAACGTCCAAAACCATCAAATTATGGTAATAATTTGATTTCATAAGAATTCTATCGAAACTAGGAAATTCGACCAAAAATAGAAAATTCGCCAATTTTTTTTGGCTTGTGCGGTCGCATGGTTCATCAAGAAAGGCAATTTTTATTTTCGGTATGCATGTGTGCGGCCACATGGAGTTTTGCCTGTGCGGCCGTATGGTTTTTCTGCCTCCGCTTTCGTAGCTTGATAACAAATTGATCCAGGTCGATTCGGCCTTCGACCCGAACATGAAAGTTGCTCCATTTTGAGTCTCGAACATGGTTCCATCAATGGTTTCTTGAACGAGCAATCCCATCCCTTGTTTCACTTGCTTTGCCCTTGATCACGTCATTGGTCCGCCATCGACTATCAACGGGTCTCGTCTCTCACTTGCCTTCACGGACTCGACTCTTGGATCATATCATCCCCTCCCTCTTCAAATGGATTCATCCTCGAATCTGAACCTACATCAAACAAAGAGAGATCAGATACATTAAAAGTAGCTGAAACATTATACTCACCAGGTAAATCCACTTTGTATGCATTGTCATTGATCCTCTCGATGATTTGAAACGGTCCATCGCCTCGAGATTGCAATTTTGACTTCCTCTGTTCTGGAAAATGCTCTTTTCTGAAATGCACCTAGACCCAATCTCCAGGCTCAAATGTAACGCGTCTTCTTCCTTTATTTGCTTTTGATGCAATCAGCTTTCCTCTCTTCGATCTGCATCCTAACCTTTTCATGGAGTGTTTTCACCATCTCGACTTTTCGTTTCCCATCCAAGCTACCTCGTTCATGCACAGGCAAAGGTATTAAATCCATAGGTGTCAGTGGATTAAAGCCATAAACAATTTCAAAAGGAGAAAACAAAGTAGTAGAATGTGTAGCTCGATTATATGCAAACTCTATAAACAATAAACACTCTTCCCATGATTTTAGATTTTTATTGATTACTGTCCTAAGTAGTTGAGCCATAGTTCGATTAACTACCTTAGTTTGTCCATCTGTTTGTGGGTGACAAGTTGTAGAAAATAACTTAGTTCCTAACTTACTCCACAGAAAATGCCAAAAATGACTCAAAAACTTCACGTCCCTCTCAGACACTATACTTTTAGGTACTCCATGTAAACTTACTATTTCCCTAAAGAATAAGTCTGCAATATTAGTAGCATCGTCAATTTTATGACATGGTATGAAGTACACCATCTTACTAAACCTATCTACCACTACAAATATTGAATCCCGACCCCTTTTTGTCCTAGCAAACCTAACACAAAGTCCATAGATATGTCTACCCAAGGTTCACTAGGTACAGGCAAAGGAGTATACAAACTATGGGGTTGAACCTTAGACTTATCCTTTTTACAAGTTATGCACTTTCCACATATTCATTCTACTTCATGTCGCATTTTAGGCCAATAAAAATGTTTCCCTAACATGTCTAAAGTCTTTTGAACCCTGAAGTGTCCCATTAAACCATCCCCATGTGCTTCCCTTACTAATAATTCACGCAAAGAACAATTAGGGATGCACAACTTATTTTCCCTAAACAAATATCCTTCATGCCTATAGAATTTATCAAATGCACCTTTGTCACATGAAGCATAAATACTAGAAAAATCACAATCAGATTCATACATGTCCTTAATATGCTCGAAACCAAGTAATTTAGTACTTAACAAAGCTATAATGATTCCTATAACCATCGTGTGTAACCCTTCTATCATATTGTCATGGTCTTCCTAACAAGATATGACCCATACTACTTTGTCACTATAACTCCCAATTGAGAAATTAATTAAAACTCTTTTATTCACCCTAACTTCCCCCACTTTCATTCAACCATTGCAACTTATAAGGCCTAGGGTGTCTTAACAATGCTAGTCCTAATTTCTCAACTAAAGTTGTACTAGCTACATTTGTGCAAATCCCACCATCAATAATCATACTACATACCTTATCATTGACGTAACAACGTGTGTGGAATATATTTTCTCGCTGCTACTTCGAATCATCTATTTTGACTTGAGTGTTAAGAGCTCTCCTTAACACCAACGATTCCCAAATAGCAAACTCCAATTTTTCTTCTTCTTCAACGTCCTCCAATGCAGGCATGTCCTCAAACTCTTCTTCACTTTCACTCACCACCTTTCCATTATCCAACAACACCATTACCCATTTATTTGGGCATTGAGAAGCAATGTGCCCTGACCCCAAGCATCTGAAACACTTGATGTCTCGATTCCTTGATGGTTGTGAATCTGTTTTCGGTGCTATTTTTCTAGCACTTTCTTCTTTCCCTTTCTGCCACTCATTCCTACCTTTAGATACAGCTTTATCACATTTGTTGTTGTTGTTCCACCCTGGCTTCCAAGGAGGATTAACACTCGAAGTTCCTAACGGCTGCCTAGCTGCCCCTTTCCTCTTCAGCTATCTCTCTACCTTCATAGCCACATGCAACATGTCTTCCAACTCCACATAATGTTGCAACTCCACTACATTGGGAATTTCCTTATTCAACCCATTCAAGAATCGTGCCATGGTAGCCTCTCGATCCTCCACCACATTGGCCCTAATCATGAGTATTTTCATCTCCTTATGATAGTCCTCTACACTTTTCGACCTTTGATATAGACCTTGCAGTTTTTGATGGATCTCTAAGTAATAGCGGCTAGGAACAAACCTCTTTCTCATCAATGACTTCAATTCCTCCCAAGTGCTGACTTGTCTTCCCCCACTCCTACGTTGTGAAGTAATCACTTGATCCCACCATGAAATTGCATAGTCACTGAACTCCAAAACTGCTAACTTCACCTTTTTCTCCTCCGAGTCATAACACTCGAAGATCATTTCAACCTTCCTTTCCTACTCCAGGTATGCCTCGAGATCACTCCTTCCTTTGAATGAAGGAACTGTCATTTTTATATTTCCCAAGTTTCCATCCAAACACTCCCCGTGATCATTCCGACCTCGTCTGTCGAACCTATCGCCTCTGTTCCTCATCCTTCACTTTTCAACACCGTGAAATTCATCTTCGCCCATGTCACTCCCATATCCATACTCCTCTCGCCTTTCCCTCCTAGGCTCTCATCTACTGGTCCTCTGGCATTGGATACATCCACTCGATGCTCTCGACTAAGATTAGCCACCGATGTATCTAATCTATTCATCCAGGCCTCCTGCTTCTCTAACCTATCTCTCACATCTCTGAATGCCCTCTCAAATCTTTGCACTAAATCCTCCGCAGCATTGCTATTATTGCCTTATCAGCTTGAGTTTGATTCTGCCCTTTCTGACATCCTAACACTAAAATTTTATTTTACTGTCTCACCAAAAGTCACTCGAAAACACACACAAGGGCTTTTACCCTCTATTAAGCTCACCTCTCTGTCTTTTACCACTCAATTATTTCTACAATTGCTTCTAGGAATAATCAATGAACACAATCAATCAATCAATTCGTGTAGAATTTCCCAAACCGGATGTGACTCAATAATTGTAACAAAGGACTCAAAGAAAACTTTTAAAACTTGATTTGAATTGAAGGAATGCAATGATTCAATGTGTCCAAGTAATTTAGGAACGATAATGAATAATAAAAGTTGGTATTTGACGGATCAATAATACTTAACAAGTTTTTTTTACTGTACGGATGAACAGTAAATTTTTTTTTTATTTTTAGATCCGAAAATCAATAACAAAACCAACAAAGAAAACGAAAACTGATTCGGGCAAAAATTGAGCCTTGAAACGGAATTTGAAGATTTTTTGATGAAATTTTTGGATCAAAAGATCAAGAAAACCTTCTGGACACAAGAACACAAGGAATTGAAAAAAATTTAGAAAACAAAGTATATAACCTGATTAAATTGGAGCCAAAGCTCTGATACCAACAGATGCGAACCCCGTAGCAATGGAAACTACGAAACCTACAACGAGATTGATGCGAAACCCAAGAACGCCAATACTAACTCGATTTTGGATCTTGAACCCCAAGAATTGAACCAAGAAACCCTAGATTAGCGAAGAACCTAAAACCCCTTGATTATAATTGAAAGAACCCACAATCCGATTGATTAGAACGCCACAAGAAGTTGATTCTTGATAAGTTCCAAGATTGTTCAAGAAGAACAATAAATTGAAAGAATAAATTTCTCTCTCTATAATATTAATTCAAAAGTCAAAAGTTCAAAGTTGTTACAATGAAAAGTAATCGTCCTATTTATACTAATGAATAAAAACGTCCAAAACCATCAAATTATGATAATAATTTGATTTCATAAGAATTCTATCGAAACTAGAAAATTCGACAAAAAATAGAAAATTTGCCAATTTTTTTTGGCTTGTGCGGCCGCATGGTGTAAATCCATGCGGTCGCATGGTTCCTCAAGAAATGCAATTTTTATTTTCAGCATGCATGTGTGCGGCCACATGGAGTTTTACTTGTGCGGTCGCATGGTGTTGTTTACTACCTCCGCTTTCGTCGCTTGATAACAAATTGATCCAGGTCGATTCGGCCTTCAACCAGAACATGAAAGTTGCTCCATTTTGAGTCCCGAACATGGTTCCATCAATGGTTTCTTGAACAAGCAATCACATCGCTTATTTCACTTACTTTGCCCTTGATTGCATCATTGGTTCGCCATCGACTATCAACGGGTCTCGTCTCGCACTTGCCTTAGTCGGGCTCGATTCCTGGATCATATCAAGTACCCTACGGTGTACACTTTAGTTCACACTTTGCCATGTGACATTACCCTGTTGGACAGTTTAAATTTCAAACAATTTTCCCATCTAATGAACACTTGAAAACAATGTATGTGTCAAACAACGTGTCAAAAATTAGTATACAAATATCAATGTTCAATCGATAAGGACCTTGCTACGTCTACACTATGGTGTACACTTTAGTTCACACTTTACCACGTGATATTAGCCTATTGGATATTTTAAATTTCAAACAGTTTTTCCATCCAATTGACACTTGACAACAATGCAAGTGTTAAAAATCGGTGTATAAATAGCAATGTTCAATCGGTAAGGACCTTACAACATGTATACTATGGTGTACACTTTAGTTTATACTTTGCCACATCACATTACCCTATTGGATAGTTTAAATTTCAAACAGTTTTCTCATCTAATTAATACTTGACAATAATACAAGTGTCAAACAACGTGTCAAAAATGTGTACAAACGGCAAAGTTCAATCGTAAGGACCTTACAACATGTGCAGTAAGGTGTACACTTTATTTTACACTTTATCACGTGACATTACCCTACTGGACAGTTTAAATTTCAAATAGTTTTTTCATCCAATTGAGTCTTGACAACAATGCAAGTCTAAATTAACGTGTCAAAAATCAATGTACAAATAGCAAGTTTAATTGGTAAGAACCTTGTGACTAGCACACTACGGCGTACACTTTAGTTCACACTTTGCCATGTGACAATACCCTGTTGGACAGTTTAAATTTCAAATAGTTTCCTCATCCAATGAACACTTGAGAACAATGTACAAGTCAGAGAACGTGTCAAAAGTCAGTGTACAAATAGCAATGTCTAATCGGTAAGGACCTTGCTACATGTATACTATGGTGTATACTTTAGTTCACACTTTGCCACGAGACATTACCCTGTTGAACAATGTAAATTTCAAACAGTTTTTCCATCCAATTGACACTTGACAACAATGCAAGTATCAAACAACATCTCAAAAATCAATGTACAAATAGCAATGTTCATTTGGTAAGGACCTTACAACATGTGCACTATGGTGTCCACTTTAGTTTACACATTGCCACGTGACATTACCCTATTTGAAAGTTTAAATTTCAAACAGTTTTTCCATCCAATTGACACTTGACAACAATGCAATTGTCAAACAACGTGTCGAAAATCAATGTACAAATAGCAAGGTTCAATCGGTAAGGACCTTGCTATATGTACACTATGGTGTACACTTTAGTTTACACTTTGCCACGTGACATTACCCTGTTAGATAGTATAAATTACAAAAAGTTCTCCCATCCAATTGACACTAGCAACAATGTACGTTTCAAACAACGTGACAAAAATCAGTGTACATATAGCAAAGTTCAATCGATAAGAACCTTGCTACATGTACACAATGGCGCACACTTCAGTTTGCACTTTGCCACATAATAGTACCCTTCTGGACAATTTAAATTTCAAAAAGTTTTACCATCCAATTGACACTTGACAACAATGCAAGTGTCAAACAACATGTCGAAAATCAGTGTACAAATAGCAATGTTCAATCGGTTAGGACCTTGCTACATGTACACTATGGTATACACTTTAGTTTACACTTTGCCACGTGACATTACCCTGTTGGACAGTTTAAATTTCAAACATTTTTCCATCCAATTGACACTTGAGAACATTGCAAGCATCAAATAACGTGTCAAAAATCAGTGTACAAATAGCAATGTTCAATCGGTAAGGACCTTACAACATGTAACTATGGTGAACACTTTAGTTTACACTTTGCCACGTGACATGACCCTGTTGGACAGTTTAAATTTCAAACAGTTTTTCCATCTAGCTGACACTTGACAACAATACAAGTGTCAAAAAATGTGTCGAAAATAACTGTAAAAATAGCAAAGTTCAATCGTAAGGACCTTGCTACATGTACACTCTGGTGTACACTTTAGTTTACACATTATCACATGACATTACCCTACCGGACAGTTTAAATTTCAAACAGTTTTTCCATCCAATTGAGTCTTGACAACAATGCAAGTGTAAATTAACGTGTGAAAAATCATTGTACAAATAGCAAAGTTCAATCGGTAAGAAACTTGCGACAAGTACACTACGGTGTACACTTTAGTTCACACTTTGCAATGTGACATTACCCTGTTCGATAGTTTAAATTTCAAACAATTTCCCCATCTAATGAGCACTTGAAAACAATGTACGAGTCAGACAACGTATCAAAAATCAGTGTACAAATAGCAATATTCAATCGGAAAGGACCTTGCTACATGTACACAATGGTGTACACTTTAGTTCATACTTTGCCGCGTGACATTACCCTGTTGGACAGTTTAAATTTCAAACAGTTTTTCCATCCAATTGACACTTCACAACAATGCAAGTGTCAAACAACGTGTCAAAAATTAGTGTACAGATAGCAATGTTTATTCGGTAAGGACCTTACAACATGTACACTATGGTGTCCACTTTAGTTTATACTTTGCCATGTGACATTACCCTTTTGGACAGTTTAAATTTCAAACAGTTTTCCCATCTAATTGACACTTGACAACAATACTAGTGTAAATTAATGTGTCAAAAATCAATGCACAAATAGAAAGTTCAATCGGTAAGAACCTTGCCCCAAGTACACTATGGTGTGTTCTTTAGTTTACACTTTGCCACGTGACATTACCCTGTTGGGCAATTTAAATTTCAGACAGTTTTTTGATCCAATTGACACTTGATAACAATGCAAGTGTCAAAATATGTGTCGAAAATCAGTGTACAAATAGCAAGGTTTAATCGGTAAGGACCTTGCTACATGTACACTTTGGTGTACACTTTAGTTTACACTTTGCCACGTGACATTACCATGTTAGACAGTATAAATTACAAAAAAATTTCCCATCTAATTTGACACTTGACAACAATGCACGTGTCAAACAACGTGTCAAAAATCAAGATTCAAATAGGAAAGTTCAATCCGTAAGAACCTTGCTGCATGTACACTATGGAGCACACTTTAGTTTTCACTTTGCCACATAACATTACCCTGCTGGACAATTTAAATTTCAAAGCATTTTTCCATCCAATTGACACTTAACAACAATGCAAGTGTCAATCAACGTGTCCAAAATCAGTGTACAAATAGCAAAGTTCAATCAGTAAGAACCTTGCAACATGTATACTATGGTATACCTTTTAGTTTACAATTTGCCACGTGACATTACCCTATTGTATAGTTTAAATTTGAAATAGTTTTCCCATCCAATTAACACTTGACAACATTACAAGTGTCAAACAACGTGTGGAAAATCAGTGTACAAATAGCAATGTTCAATTGGCTAGGACCTTGCTACTTGTACACTATAGTGTACACTTTAGTTTACACTTTGCCACGTGACATTACCCTGTTTAGACAGTTTAAATTTCAAAAAGTTTTCTCATCCAATTAACACTTGACAACATTGTAAGGGTTAAAAAACGTGTCGAAAATCAGTGTACAAATAGCAAAGTTCAATCGGTAAGGACCTTTCTACATGTACACTATGGTGTACACTTTAGTTTACACTTTGCCACGTGACTTTACCCTGTTGGATAGTTTAAATTTCAAACATTTTTTCTATCCAATTAACACTAGACAACAATGCAAGTGTCAAACGACGTGTCGAAAATCAGTGTACAAATAACAAAGTTCAATCGTAAGGACCTTGTAACATGTACACTCTGGTGTGCACTTTAGTTTACACATTATCACGTGACATTACCCTGTTGGACAGTTTAAATTTCAAATATTTTTTCAGTCCAATTGAGTCTTGACAACAATGCAAGTTTAAATTAACGTGTCAAAAATCAATGTACAAATAGCAAAGTTCAATCGGTAAGAAACTTGCGACATGTACACTATGGTGTACACTTTAGTTCACACTTTGCAATGTGACATTACCTTGTTCGATAGTTTAAATTTCAAACAACTTCCCCATCCAATGAGCACTTGACAACAATGTACGAGTCAGACAACGTGTCAAAAATCAGTGTACAAATAGCAATGTTCAATCGGTACGGACCTTACTACATTTACACTATGGTGTACACTTTAGTTCATACTTTGCCGCGTGACATTACCCTGTTGGACAGTTTAAATTTCAAACAGTTTTTCCATCCAATTGACACTTTACAACAATGCAAGTGTCAAACAACGTGTCAAAAATCAGTGTACAAATAGCAATGTTCATTCGGTAAGGACCTTACAACATGTACACTATGGTGTCCACTTTAGTTTACACTTTGCCATGTGACATTACCCTTTTGGACAGTTTAAATTTCAAACAGCTTTTCCATCTAATTGACACTTGACAACAATACAAGTGTAAATCAAAGTGTCAAAAATCAATGTACAAATAGAAAGTTCAATCGGTAAGAACCTTGTCCCAAGTACACTATGGTGTGTTCTTTAGTTTACGCTTGGCCATGTGACATTACCCTGTTGGACAGTTTAAATTTCAAACAGTTTTCCCATCCAATTGACACTTGACAACAATGCAAGTGTCAAACAAAGTGTCAAAAATCAGTGTACAAATAGCAAGGTTCAATCGGCAGGGACCTTGCTACATGTACACTATGGTGTACACATTAGTTTACACTTTGCCACGTGACATTGCCATGTTAGACAGTATAAAATACAAAAAAATTTCCCATCCAATTTGACACTTGACAACAATGCACGTGTCAAACAATGTGTCAAAAATCAAGGTACAAATAGGAAAGTTCAATCAGTAAGAACCTTGCTACATGTACACTATGGAGCACACTTTAGTTTTCACTTTGCCACATAACATTACCCTGCAGGACAATTTAAATTTCAAACAATTTTCCCATCCAATTGACACTTAACAAAAATGCAAGTGTTAAGCAACGTGTCCAAAATCAGTGTACAAATAGCAATGTTCAATCGGTAAGAACCTTGCTACATGTATACTACGGTATACCTTTTAGTTTACAATTTGCCACGTGACATTACCCTATTGTATAGTTTAAATTTGAAATAGTTTTCCCATCCAATTAACACTTGACAACATTACAAGTGTCAAACAACGTGTCAAAAATCAGTGTACAAATAGCAATGTTCAATCAGTTAGGACCTTGCTACATGTACACTATAGTGTACACTTTAGTTTTCACTTTCCCACGTGACATTACCGTGTTGGACAGTTTAAATTTCAAAAAGTTTTCTCATCCAATTGACACTTGACAACATTGTAAGGGTTAAAAAACATGTCGAAAATCAGTGTACAAATAGTAAAGTTCAATCGGTAAGGACCTTTCTACATGTACACTATGGTGTGCACTATAGTTCACACTTTGTCACGTGACATTACCCTGTTAGATAGTTTAAATTTCAAACATTTTTCCATCCAATTAACACTAGACAACAATGCAAGTGTCAAACGACGTGTTGAAAATCAGTGTACAAATAGTAAAGTTCAATTGTATGGACCTTGCAACATGTACACTCTGGTGTACACTTTAGTTTACACATTATTACGTGACATTACCCTGCTGGATAGTTTAAATTTCAAACAGGTTTTCCATTCAATTGACTCTTGACAACAATGTAAGTGTAAATTAACGTGTCAAAAATCAATGTACAAATAGCAAAGTTCAATCGGTAAAAAACTTGTGACATGTACACTATGGTATACACTTTAGTTCACACTTTGCAATGTGACATTAACCTGTTCGATAGTTTAAATTTCAAACAATTTCCCCATCCAGTGAACACTTGACAACAATGTATGAGTCAGACAACGTGTCAAAAATCAGTGTACAAATAGCAATGTTCAATCGGTAAGGACCTTGCTACATGTACACTATGGTGTACACTTTAGTTCACACTTTACCACGTGACATTACCCTGCTGGACATCTTAAATTTCAAATAGTTTTTCCATCCAATTGACACTTCACAACAATGCAAGTGTCAAAAAACGTGTCAAAAATTAATGTACAAATAGCAATGTTCATTCGGTAAGGACCTTACAACATGTACACTATGGTGTCCACTTTAGTTTACACTTTGCCATGTGACATTACCCTTTTGGACATTTTAAATTTCAAACAGCTTTCCTATCTAATTGACACTTGACAACAATACAAGTGTAAATCAACGTGATCACAATCAATGTACAAGTAGAAAGTTCAATCGGTAAGAACCTTGCCACAAGTACACTATGGTGTGTTCTTTAGTTTACACTTTGCCACGTGACATTACCCTGTTGGACAGTTTAAATTTCAGACAGTTTTCCCATCCAATTGACACTTGACGACAATGCAAGTGTCAAACAACGTGTCGAAAATCAATGTACAAATAGCAAAGTTCAATCAGTAAGGACCTTGCTACATGTACACTATGGTGTACACTTTAGTTTACACTTTGTCATGTGACATTACCATGTTAGACAGTATAAATTACAAAAAAAAATTCCCATCCAATTTGACACTTGACAACAATGCACGTGTCAAACAACATGTCAAAAATCAAGGCACAAATAGCAAAGTTCAATCGGAAAGAACCCTGTTACATGTACACTTTGGAGCTCACTTTAGTTTACACTTTGCCACATAACATTACCCTGCTGGACAATTTAAATTTCAAACAATTTTTCCTTCCAATTGACACTTGACAACAATGCAAGTGTCAATCAACGTGTCCAAAATCAGTGTACAAATAGCAAAGTTCAATCGGTAAGAACCTTGCTACATGTATACTACGGTATACCTTTTAGTTTACAATTTGCCAGGTGATATTACCATATTGTATAGTTTAAATTTGAAATAGTTTTTCCATCCAATTAACACTTGACAACATTACAAGTGTCAAACAACGTGTCGAAAATTAGTGTACAAATAGCAATGTTCAATCGGTTAGGACCTTGCTACATGTACACTATAGTGTACACTTTAGTTTACACTTCGCCACGTGACATTACCCTGGTGGACAGTTTAAATTACAAAAAGTTTTGCCATCCAATTGACACTTGACAACATTGCAAGGGTTAAAAAACGTGTCAAAAATCAGTGTACAAATAGCAAAGTTCAATCGGTAAGGACCTTTCTACATGTGCACTATGGTGTACACTTTAGTTCACACTTTGTCACGTGACTTAACCCTGTTGGATAGTTTAAATTACAAACATTTTTTCCATCCAATTAACACTAGACAACAATGCAAGTGTCAAACGACGTGTCGATAATCAGTGTACAAATAGCAAAGTTCAATCGTAAGGACCCTGCAACATGTACACTCTGGTGTACACGTTTGTTTACACATTATCACGTGACGTTACCCTACTGGATAGTTTAGATTTCAAATAGTTTTTTCATCCAATTGAGTCTTGACAAAAATGCAAGTGTAAAGTAACGTGTCAAAAATCAATGTACAAATAGCAAAGTTCAATCGGTAAGAAACTTGCGACAAGTACAATACGGTGTACACTTTTAGTTCACACTTTGCAATGTGACATTACCCTGTTCGATAGTTTAAATTTCAAACAATTTCCCCATCTAGTGAACACTTGACAACAATGTAGACTCAGACAATGTGTCAAAAATCAGTGTACAAATAGCAATGTTCAATCCGTAAGGACCTTGCTACATGCACACTATGGTGTACACTTTAGTTCACACTTTGTCGCGTGACATTACCCTGCTGGACAGTTTAAATTTCAAACAGTTTTTTCATCCAATTGACACTTCACAACAATGCAAGTGTCAAACAACGTGTCAAAAATCAGTGTACAAATAGCAATGTTCATTCGGTAAGGACCTTACAACATGTACACTATGGTGTCCACTTTAGTTTACACTTTGCCATGTGACATTACCCTGTTGGACAGTTTAAATTTCAAACAACTTTTCCATCCAATTGAGTCTTGAAAACAATGCAAGTGTAAGTCAACGTGTCAAAAATCAATGTACAACAAGCAAAGTTCAATTGGTAAGAACCTTGCGACAAGTACACTAAGGTGTACACTTTAGTTCACACTTTGCCACGTGACATTACCCTGTTGGACAGTTTAAATTTCAGACAGTTTTCCCATCCAATTGACACTCGACAACAATGCAAGTGTCAAACAACGTGTCGAAAATCAGTGTACAAATAGCAAAGTTCAATCAGTAAGGACCTTGCTACATGTACACTATGGTGTATACTTTAGTTTACACTTTGCCACGTGACATTACCACGTTAGACAGTATAAATTACAAAAAAAATTCCCATCCAATTTGACACTTGACAACAATGCACATATCAAACAACATGTCAAAAATCAAGGTTCAAATAGCAAATTTCAATCGGTAAGAACCTTGTTACATGTACACTATGGAGCACACTTTAGTTTTCACTTTGCCACATAACATTACCCTGTTGGACAATTTTAATTTCAAACAATTTTTCCATCCAATTGACACTTAACAGCAATGCAGGTGTCAATCAACGTGTCCAAAATCAGTGTATAAATAACAATGTTCAATCAGTAAGAACCTTGCTACATGTATACTACGATATACCTTTTAGTTTACTATTTGCCACGTGACATTACCCTATTGAATAGTTTAAATTTGAAAAAGTTTTCCCATCCAATAAACACTTGACAACATTGCAGGTGTCAAACAACGTGCCGAAAATCAGTGTACAAATAGCAATGTTCAATTGGTTAGGACTTTGCTATATGTACACTATAGTGTACACTTTAGTTTACACTTTGCCACGTGACATTACCCTGTTGGACAGTTTAAATTTCAAAAAGTTTTCCCATCCCATTGACATTTGACAACATTGCAAGGGTTAAAAATTGTGTCAAAAATTAGTTTACAAATTGCAAAGTTCAATCGATAAGGACCATTCTACGTGTACACTTTGGTTCACACTTTGTCACGTGACATTACCCTGTTGGACAGTTTAATTTTCTAATAGTTTTCCCATCAAATTAGCATTAGACAACAATGCAAGTGCATAACGACGTGTCGAAAATCAGTGAACAAATAGCAAAGTTCAAACGTAAGGACCTTGCAAGATATACACTCTGGTGTACACTTTAGTTTACACATTATCACGTGACATTACCCTGCTGGACAGTTTAAATTTCAAATAGTTTTCCCGTCCAATTGACACTTGACAACAATGCAAATGTCAAACAACGTGTCAAAAATTAGTGTACAAATAGCAATGTTCAAACGGCAAGGACCTTGCCACTTGTACACTATGGTGTACACACTTTAGTTTACACTTTATCATGTGACATTAGCCTGCTGGACGGTTTAAATTTCAAACAATTTTCCATCCGATTGAGTCTTAACAACAATGCAAGTGTAAATCAATGTGTTAAAAATCAATGTACAAATTGAAAAGTTCAATCGGTAAGAACCTTGCGACAAGTACACTACGGTGTACTTCACACTTTGCCAAATGACATTACCCTGTCGGACAGTTCAAATTTCAAACAGTTTTTCCATCCAATGGACACTTGACAACAATGTATGTGTCAAACAACGTGTCAAAAATTAGTGTACATATGCTAATGTTCAATTAGTAAGGACCTTACTACATGTAAACTATGGTGTACACTTTAGTTCACACTTTGCCTCATGACATTACCTTTTTAGACAGTTTAAATTTCAAAGATTTTCCTATCCAATTGACACTTGACAACATTGCAAGTGTCAAATAACGTGTCAAAAATCAGTGTACAAATAGCAATGTTCAATCAGTAAGGACCTTACAACATGTACACTATGGTGAACACTTTAGTTTACACTTTGCCACATGACATGACCCTATTGGACAGTTTAAATTTCAAAAGGTTTTCCCATCTAATTGACACTTGACAACAATACAAGTCTCAAACAACATGTCAAAAATAAGTGTAAAAATAGCGAAGTTCAATCGTAAAGACCTTGCAATATGTACACTATGGTGTACAATTTAGTTTACACTTTATCACGTGACATTATCCTGGTGGACAGTTTAAATTTCAAACAACTTTTCCATCCAATTGAGTCTTGAAAACAATGCAAGTGTAAGTCAACGTGTCAAAAATCAATGTACAACAAGCAAAGTTCAATTGGTAAGAACCTTGCGACAAGTACACTAAGGTGTACACTTTAGTTCACACTTTGCCACGTGACATTACCCTGTTGGGAAGTTTAAATTTCAAACAATTTTCTCATCCATTGAACACTTGACAACAATGTATGTGTCAAACAACGTGTCAAAAATCAGTGTACAAATAGCAATGTTCAATCGGTAAGGACCTTGCTACATGTACACTATGGTGTACACTTTTGTTCACACTTTGCCAAGTGACATTACCCTGTTGGACAGTTTAAATTTCAAACAGTTTTTCCATCCAATTGACACTTGACAACAATGCAAGTGTCAAATAACGTGTCAAAAATTAGTGTACAAATAGCAATGTTCAATCGGTAAGGACCTTACAACATGTACACTATGGTATACACTGTAGTAGTTTACATTTTATCACGTGACATTACCCTGCTGAACAGTTTAAATTTCAAACAGTTTTTCCATCCAACTGAGTTTTGACAACAATGCATGTGTGAGTCAACGTGTCAAAAATTAATGTACAAATAGCAAAGTTGAATTGGTAAGAACCTTGCGACAAGTACACTACAGTGTACACTTTATTTCATACTTTGCCACGTGACATTACCCTGTTGGACAGTTTAAATTTCAAATAGTTTTCTCATCCAATGAACACTTGACAACAATGTATGTGTCAAACAACGTATCAAAAATTAGTTTACAAATAGCAATGTTTAATCGGCAAGGACCTTGCTTCCTGTACACTATGGTGTACACTTTAGTTCACACTTTGCCACGTGACATTACCCTGGTGGATAGTTTAAATTTCAAACAGTTTTCCTATCCAATTAACACTTGACAACAATGCAAGTGTTAAATAACGTGTCAAAAATCAGTGTACAAATAGCAATGTTCAATCGGAAGGACCTTACAACATGTACACTATGGTGTACACCTTTGTTTACACTTTGCCACGTGAATTACCCTATTGGATAGTTTAAATTTCAAACAGTTTTTTTTGTCTAATTGACACGTAACAACAATACAAGTGTAAATCAACGTGTCAAAAATCAATGTACAAATAGCAAAGTTCAATCGGTATGAACCTTGCCACAAGTACATTATGGTGTATTATTTAGTTTACACTTTGCCACGTGACATTATCCTATTGGACAGTTTAAATTTCAAATAGTTTTTCCATCCGATTGACACTTGACAACAATGCAAGTGTCAAACAACATGTCAAAAATCATTGTACAAATAGCAAAGTTTAATCGGTACGGACCTTACGACATGTACACTATGGTGTACACTTCGCCATGTGGTATTACTCTGTTGGACAGTTTAAATTTCAAACAGTTTTTGCATCCAATTGACACTTAATAACAATGCAAATGTCAAACAACGTATCAAAAATTAGTGTACAAATAGCAAAGTTCTATCGGTAAGGCCTTGCTACATGTACACTATGGTGTAGACACTTTAGTTTACACTTTGTCATGTGACACGACTAATAAGTGTGTTTTATACACTTAGTCGAAGCTCTAAAATAATGGTATTTGATAGTCTTTTGACAAAATACATTCTAAATTGTTGTGTTTTACGTTTAATAGGTGAAAGTCTGCAATTGAAAAGGAAGTGAAGGAGAGGAGCAAAAATGAGGGAAAATAGCAAAATCCAAAGTACGTGGATTAAATTGGCCATTGGATGAAATTTTTGGAAATCAAAGTCTAACTCTAAAAATTGGACTGATTTGCATCGCTTTGAAAATTGAGTACTTGGAGAAAAATAATATACTAAATGGGCTCAATTGGACTTGCTTTAAAATTCAAATTCAAGATTTACTTGGACGGTTGGACCTCTAATTGGACTAGAAGAGCTGCTAGGTTGCATTGCATCATATGACTCATATATATACGTATAGAAAATCCAAAGAAAGAGGGGAGCAGCCTGGGAAATAAAGATACATATACATTGGCGGCTACAAGAATTACATATACAGAAAAGAACAAAAGGCTGGTCGGCATCTTTGGGAGGAGAATTCAGCCATTAAAGATATAAACAAAAAGAGCCGGGGGATTAATTGGACTACCGGGGCTGATTGCATGAATATATATACACCCTTTGGCGGCTGGAGGAAGAAAGAGAGACACGGAAACTGAGGGCTGCTGCTGAGTAAAAACATTGGGCTGAATTTATTAATTCATACACTAAGTGGGCAGTTGCAAGGTAAAAGAAAAGGAGGCAAAAGATAGAGTTTTTTGTGGAATCAAACATAGTAGCTGGATGGAGAATTATATATATACACAGGAAGCCAATTTCATGAGCAATTGAATTCTTTTTGGAGTAAAACAAGGTAGCTGGCTGTTATATATATTTTAAGCACAGAAAGTGGAAGCCTACTTTGGGAATTGATTTCAAATAGATTAAAAAAAGGGGCAAAGCTCCTGGGAAACAAGGCAAGGACAAAGAAACTGATTTTGAAGAATAAAAAAGAAGCTGCCGACTGTAGTGGGAATATATATATATATATATATATTCTTGCACATGCAAAAGAATGGGAGTTGATTTTTGAAGGCAGCTTTATGTGGACAATTAATCACTTGTCGTCAAATTTCGGTGATGTCTTTCCACTTTTATTTGTTTAATCCCAACATTATGTTAGGCTAAATAATTTCATGTCTTGGATGATGACAAAATTATTTAATTTTTAGTTTTCATTTGAGACCTATGTTTTTATATTAATTATTGCATTGTGATTCCATTAATACGCATAATTAGATTGTTTTAATGTGTGCGCACCATTATGATAATAAGTTACTTTTTCGTAGTGTTGGAAAACTCACGATAGGTTGAACACTATTATTGGGACAAACGGGCTATAAATATTAGGAATAATATTTGTGGCGTGTAAGATCTTATGTGATAATCCTAAATGTCAATGCATGGTTGTCATATGAATTCAGACTAGGAATAGGATTGTCTCGTGGTAATCATAGGTTTATTATATCCTGGAAAAGAATAATAAATAATAGTGGAATTATAGATCGTCGCAACTGCATAAATTGAAATAATTATTATTGGTTGAGAATTAGAACTAAGAATTGATCAGTAGCATCGAAAATCTAATACGTTCGCACATTTGATTTTTAAACCAATTTTCATTGGTTTAATAAGTTTTAGTTATAAAAATTATTTAGCTATTCATTCGTCATCTTTTGGTTACAAACTCAAATTTAAATATATCCAATATACTGAAATTGATTGATAAGTGTGTTTTTGCACACTTATTTAGGTCACAAACACGACTTAATAACGAACAAAATGATTGGATTGTGACTTAATCTCGTACATTTGTGAATTGTAGGGAACAATGATGAACATGGTGAAATTCAGGAGAAAAGACGCGAAAAAGGACTAAAATGACGCAAAGTGAAATGTTCATGGACCAAAGTGCAAATATCCAAAAGTTGATCCGATGAACAAATCGAGAAATTGATTAAGCTAATTGCCAATTGACGATATCGGGGGGTGATGAAATGAAAAGGATGAAGAGAAGATACCAAGAAATGAAGGATGCAAGTGGGAGGACCAAAACACACATCTGCCACAGTTGATAGTACTATGCGATCGCATAGTAGCATACCGAAAGCAAAGATGCTCCAAATATTTACTCTATGCGACCGCATAGAGTTGTTCTACGCGGTCGCATAGAACAATTCTCGAGGAAAAATTTAGTTTCCTTATTCGTCCGAAACTCTTATGGAAATAATATTTTTAGGGTCCTATAAATACGAAAACTTGACCAGAGCGTAGGCGACGCCATTTTTACATGTTTTTGGGAGATTTTGAAGGAGAAACGAAGGATAGAACAAGAGAACAACATCACGCCAAGTGAAGATTGATTCGGGTGATGTCGTTTATTCAAATATTTTTATGTTTTATTCTTTTTAGCATGTTAGTCTAGATTGATCACTGCTAGGAGATCGATGAACCTTGTAATACTACGTTTAATTGTTATTTTGGATTTTTGACGTATTTGAACACAAGTTCCAGATTTGATTGATTTATTACGTTTTTATTTTCATATGATTATTGTGCAGGTAATTATATAATTGTGGTGGCCTATTTTATGTATTCGAAGGAAAGAAAATAGGTTCGACATAGTATAAATCATCATAGGGTCCGATAGGGGATAGAAATATACCTCTATGCCTTGTGTGAATCATTGGATATTCATGAATTTATAATGCATGTCGGTATGTTAGTATTCGTTATAGAAATATAGTCGAATCATATATTGGGATAGGTTTGGCATTGCTCGAGAGAGATTGCTATATTAAAATAGGAGTATTGATTCATCTTTTGTGGAATTGTGTGTCAAAGTTGCATAATTGACAATTGAACGGGTATTGTTTGGGGATTCGTGATCCTAATGCATTAGTACATCCATTAATTCCATAAAATTCTAGTTAAATTGCATCCGAGTTATTTTACATTTAGTATAATTCATCATTCATAATTGCATCAACGGTTACATTTTGTTAGTTAAAGTACAAAACCTCAATTTGGTTGTCGTGTTTTAGTTAAGGTGGTACTAGATTAATTTGAACTAATTCAATCCTCGTGGGATCGATACTTGGACTCATAGTCCATTTTACTACTTGTTAACAAACTGTACACTTGCGGTGGATTTTAAATCGGAATAAATAATTTCGTGAACAAGTTTTTGGCTCCGTTGCCGGGGATTAAAATTTAGTTTTAATTTTATCTTTTGTGACACTAATTCGAACTTATCTAGATTAGTAATAGTTAGCTTACTAGGTTTAGTTTGTTATTACTTCAATTTAATTTTGTGTTGATTTTGCAATCTCAGGGCTTGTATGCAAGGAGCACTTGATCAAGATTTGGTTCCCATAGATCCAGAGATCTAACACACATTCCGTCATAGGCAAAGAGAAGCAAGAGCGGCACAACAAATGGCTAACGAGCAAAATCGACCGATAATTCCACTCAACAAAGGCATGGCAGTCGAAGATGATGGGAATACAGTACTCGAGTACTTCATGGCTCCGTTGGTGGTCCAAAGTCAATTAGCATTATATATCCTCCATTTGGGCAACCGAATTTCCAACTGAAAACAAATGTGATTCAACTCTTTCAGAATGGGCATCAATACCATAGGATGGCTAGTGAAAATCCGCATACACACATATCCCGATTTCTGGATATCTGCCAACACTTTAGGTATAAAGGTATCTCGGATGATGCTATAAGACTGCGGTTGTTTCCACACACCTTACGGGATAAAGCACTCGAATGGCTGGATTCACTTCCCGTCACAAGCATCACCACTTGGAACAAGCTAGCCCACAAATTTTGCACCAAGTTCTTCTCGCCAGCTAAGGTAGCCAAAATGCGGCATGATATCTCTATATTTAACCAATGTGAGTCCGAATCATTCGAAGAGGCATGGAATCATTTCAAAATATGTTAAGGAAGTGCCCGCAACATGGCTTTGACAAGAAAACACAGATTCATTTTTTCTACACTGGACTACTTCCATCCTTCAAGAGCATGGTGGATTCATCATCTAACGAGTCTATCTCCACAAGAACAATTGACGAAGCATGGGAGCTATTTGAGAAAATGGCTACAACTTCAGCCATGTGGTCTACAGATCCAGTAGTTCAAAAGAGATTGTCGGGGGTTTATGGAGTAGATACTTATTCAGCACTGTCTGCAAAGATAGACTCTTTGTTCCATAAGGTTGAGAGCATTTCACAGACCGCCACTGCTAAACAAGTCAAGAAGCCAAGTTGTGAAGAATGTTGAGCAGACCACAATACTGTTAATTGTCCAATTCTCCCACAGGGGGTCGAACATGCAGATTTTGTGCAATGGGGTCAATGCCAATAGAATAACCCACATTCGAAAATCTTCAATCAGGGCTGGAGAAACACCCAAACTTCTCATGGAGTAATGAGAATCAAAACAGACCACAAGATCAATATCAGCAGTAGGATAAAAAGCCACCATTGGAAGGGATGTTTGAAAAGTTCATGGTAACAACCAATCAGTATATGGAAGCCAACAACCAGTTTATGCAAAAGACAGATGCAACTCTTCAAGACCAAAGTACAGTGATAAAAAATTTGGAGACACAAATGGGACAGATGGCAAGGATTAATTTGATATGGAGGAAGATAAGGATGTTTCACTTATATTGGGGTGACCTTTCCTAGCTACTGGAAGAGCGATTGTTGATGTTCAGAAAGGGTAGCTTATATTGAGGCTTGGCAAAGAGCAAATCTCGTTCAACGTGTTCAAGGTAATGAAATTCCTTACTGAGTCAGACAACTGTTTCCAGATCGATGTAATTGACAAAATAATTCAAGATACATTTTGGCTACATCATCCTTTCGATGCATACGAGGCGTACATTACACATTCTCAATCCACTCACACTGATTCGAGTGAGATTGAAGCATGTGCACGATTTTTGGAAACTAATTCGCCATACATGCACAGGTGTTACTTTGAAGAGCTGGGAACTAGGACTACAAAGTCAGTGCCATCTATTCAGCAACCTCCCAAATCGAAACTCAAGCAACTGCCACCACACCTTCGATTTGCTTACCTAGGGGAATCTTCTACACTTCCAATTATTATTTCAAGTACTATCAGTGAGGTGGAGGAAGAGAAACTACTTCGGGTGCTAAGGGAGAATAAAACACCATTGGATGGTCGATTGCAAATATCAAGGGGATCAGCCCGTCACTATGCATGCACAAAATACTCATGGAGGAAAAATTCAAACCAAGCATTGATGGTCAGCGGAGATTGAATCCACACATGAAGGAAGTGGTTGGGACTGAGGTATTGAAATTGCTTGACGCAGGCATCATCTATCCAATATTAGATAGTTCATGGATCAATGCAGTACAAGTTGTTCCCAAGAAAGGGGGTATCACAGTGATAGAAAACGAGAAAAATGAGTTGATTCCTACACGGACAGTGACTGGATGGAGAGTTTGCATCGATTACCGTAAACTAAATGCTGCTACTCGAAAGGATCACTTCCCACGACCGTTCATTGATCAGATGCTGGAGCGACTAGTAGGGCATTCGCATTACTATTTTCTGGATAGGTATTCCAGGTATAATCAGATTCCAGTAGCACCTGATGATCAGGAGAAGACAACTTTCACTTGCCCCTACGGTACCTTTGCATACCGTAGGATGCTGTTTGATTTATGCAACATTCCTGCAACTTTTCAGGGCTGCATAATGGCTATTTTCTCAGATATGATTGAGAAATTCATTGAGGTATTCATGGGCGATTTCTTAGTGTTCGGGTCTTCGTTTGATGAGTGCTTGGAGCATTTGAGTCTTGTGCTACAACGGTGTACGGAGACTAACTTGATATTGAATTGGGAGAAATACCACTTTATGGTATAGGAAGGCATCATGCTAGGACACAGAATCTCAGCAAAGGGTATTGAAGTGGATAGAGCAAAGATTCAGGTGATCGAGAAATTACCACCACCTACATCCGTGAAAAGTGTTCGCAGTTTCCTCGGGCATGCCGGTTTCTACAAAAGGTTCATCAAGGATTTCTCAAAGATTACTAAACCATTGTGCTGTTTGTTGATGAAGGAATCCACATTTGAGTTCATGGATGAGTGTCTGCTTGTTTTTAACACCTTGAAGGAGAAGTTGATTTCAGCACCGGTGATCATCACACCGGATTGGAATCTGCCATTTGAATTAATGTGCGACGCCATTGATTTTGTTGTTGGGGCCTTCTTGGGATAACGAAGAAATAAGATATTTTACGTGATTTACTATGCAAGTAAGACCTTGAATGATGCTCAACTCAATTATGCCACTACAGAAAGAGCTCCTTGTTGTAGTCTATGCCTTTAACAAATTTCGATCATATCTTGTGGGTTCAAAGGTCATCATTTACATAGATCATGCTGCTATCAAGTACTTAATGGAAAAGAAGGATGCAAAGCCCCGTCTCATTCGATGGATATTGTTGCTTCAAGAGTTTGACTTGGAAATCAGGCATAAGAAAGGCAGTGAAAATGTGGTGGCAGACCACTTGCCTCAACTCGAGACCACAGAACAGACAGAGACAGTGGAAATCAACGAACTCTTCCCAAATGAACAGATTTTTGGTATGGAGGAGGCACCCTGGTATGCGAACATAGCTAACTACTTAGCCAGGTCTGTCATGCTGCCTAATTACTCCAGTCACCAGAAGAAGAAATTTTTCCCTAAATTGAAGTATTATTTTTGGGAGGATCCCATTCTATACAGGCGGGGGGCTGGTCAAATTGTTCGTCGCTGCGTACCTGAGGAAGAAGTGCTTTTGATATTAGAACATTGTCATTCATCTACATATGCAGGGCATTTTGGTTATTTGAAAACAGCGCGCGAAGATCCTTCAATCAGGATTTTATTGGCCTACACTACTTAAGGATGCTTTTGAGTT
Source organism: Olea europaea var. sylvestris (assembly GCF_002742605.1). Classification (NCBI taxonomy): domain Eukaryota; kingdom Viridiplantae; phylum Streptophyta; class Magnoliopsida; order Lamiales; family Oleaceae; genus Olea; species Olea europaea. Next base: position 102,545 of record NW_019231421.1, read on the forward strand.
CGTGAAAAGGTGTGACCAGTGTCAATGCACAAGTAATATATCCAGAAGAAATGAAATGCCTTTGAACAGTAACCTGGAGGTGGAACTATTCGACGTCTGAGGGATCAACTTCATGGGGCCATTTTTCCCATCTTTCTCTAATCAATACATATTAGTGGCAATGGCTTACGTATCAAAGTGGGTAGATGCCGTTACATTGCCTACCAATGATGGGAAGGTGGTGATTGAGTTTTTAAAGAAACATATTTGTACCCGCTTTGGGACACCGAGGGCTATAATACGTGATGAGGGCAAACATTTCTGCAATCGTCAGCTTGAACAATTGTTGGCTAAATATGGCATTAAACATCGTGTAGCCACTGCTTATCATCCCCAAACCAGCGGACAGGTCGAAGTGTCCAATAAACAATTGAAGTGAATACTCGAAGTCACAGTAAGCTCGTCACGAAAGGATTGGTCTAAGAAATTAGACGATGCCTTGTGGGCCTATAGGACTGCATTCAAGACCCCTATAGGAATGTCACCATATCGACTGGTTTTCGGGAAGGCATGCCATTTATCTCTTGAGATAGAACATCATGCTTATTGGGTAATGAAGAAATTGAATTTGGATTTGAAGGCTGTGGGTGAAAAACGTCTACTACAACTTAATGGGCTGGAGGAGCTCAAAATGGAAGCCTACGAGAATTCAAGACTCTACAAAGAATGCACAAAGAAATGGCATGATATGCACATTCAGAGGCGTGAATTTATGGTGGGGTAGAAAGTGCTACTCTACAACTCTAGGCTTAAGCTGTTTCCAGGAAAGCTGCGATCGAGGTAGTCTGGTCCGTATACCATTACACAGGTTTTTCCACATGGGGCAGTTGAGATCACTCACGAAAGAAAGGAAACATTCAAGATCAATGGACAGCGTTTGAAGCACTATTGGGGCGGCGATTTTTCAAAAGAAAAGTCTACCATTCATTTTCGATCACCAAAATGACGCCATACGATAGAGTCGAGCTATCGACTATAATCTAGCGCTGGGTGGGAGGCAACCCATTGTATCCTTCTATTAGCTTACTTTTCACATTATTTTTAGAATAATTTCATTTTTGCATTTGCATTTTTCCAGGTCATCGGTCGTACATGCATGTTAATAGGATCGAAATATCATCTCCATAATTTTCTAGGCATTACCCACATTGGTCGGTTAGTTTGAAATGATTTTGGGTGTTTGGGAGTATGATTCACGCATTTCTAGGTAAAAGAACATTTAAAAAAAATTTACGAGGGAAATATCTTTTTGCATTTCAGTGTGTTTAATAAAAAAAATTTTGGTCTATGCGACTGCATAGACATATACCGAAAGTATTTTGGGGAAAAAAATTTTCACTATGCGACCGCATAGAATTTAACTATGCGGCCGCATAGTAATGGCCGGTCATGGACTTAAGTCCAAGATCGGCTCATTCGAAGGGCAATCACCCATCTCCATAGCACACCTCTCTCTCACCTTAGGGCTTACTACTCTCGTTCGACCACTCCCACACCCACTAACATTCCTATCCCTATTTCATTTCATCAATTGATCCCACATTCATTACTCGTCTTCAAGGCACAAAAAGGTATGAATTTTCTTCCCTCCTTACATTTTGAATTTGGGTTGTAGTTACTCCCATTTTCCACTTGTGAGTTCGGTTGAATGGGTGTGAGTTTGGTAGGGTTAGGGTTTTCATTTGTGTTTTTGTTCTTCGGATGATTACCATTTGCCAAGTGTTTTCCTAATGGAGATGAATTTTTATTGCACACAACGTGTTCGATGCATTGCCTAGGTGAAATTTGTTGTGCATTTTGACCAATCTCGTATTGGACAATCTACCTATACGCATTCCTGTATACATAGTGGTCAAATGCATAGTAATTGAGCTCAACCCACTCACTTACCCACATTGAGGCACATGTGTTAGGCTCACATCACTTCACCACACCTACTTTGTCCCTTGCTTTAGGTACCCGTACGATATCCAATGTGCGTGAAATTTAAATATGTACTACTCCACACTACATACTTTCATATGCTCGGAGGTTACTCGAGAAAAATTCAAATTTTCTTGATGATGTCCGGGGGCAAACATGCACACTTAATCACGAGTCACTTGACTCATTTTTGTGGTTTGGAACTCTGGTTGTGTGTAACTTGTTATTTTGCCTTCCTTAGAAATTCTTGAGCATGTTTTCTTGACATTTGCATGTTACCACTTTCACAACCACTTGAAAGACCATGTATCAAATCACATCCATTTTGCAACGCATAAGCACATGGCTAGGTCACGGCATGTCACGGCCCCCTACGTCCCCTACTTTACTCCCTTTTATGACATACCAAACGAAGTCCATTTGCTTTGCAATTTGAATATATGGTAGATCTCATTGAATACTCTCATATGCCCGGAGCTTTCCTGGGGAAATTTCGATATTTTTTTATGATGTCCGGGACCGAACATGCGCACTCGATCATGGATCCAAATTTCTTCAAATGTGCTTATTTTGGCTCAAATTTCCAGTTTTTTAACCTTGGCATTCTCTTTATGCTACCCACTTTATCATATATTGATAAGTGCACACCAAGGTATTCTATATGCATGTTAAAGCAAGTTTGGGGGATTTGTGAACTATTTGTCTCGCTTATCTCATTCCCCCTATCGTTTTTTTTAAAATTGCAGTTTACTGACTATTATTTCTTTACCTTTGCAGGATGCCCCCAAAGCATATATCAAAAGGAAAGGAGAAAGTTGGCTCCACATCTGGCACAGCCCGAACCAGGGAATCCAAAGGGGGTGCCCGACATTTTCTTTCTTCCGACCAAGTAGCCCGCTATGCCAATGTTGTCCGGGAATGGGCGCTCATCCCCGAGAGACCAGTTAAGTTGGATGATTTTCGAGGTTCTGAATTGGTTTATTTAGTCCACAACTGCGGGTGGGAGAAGGTGATTGAAAGACCACACCCCGTCAATGAAAATTTGGTGCGGGAATTCTATGCAAATTTCAATGCTGAAATAGACACACCTGGATCCGACCAGCTGCATCGGACTTGGGTTCGGGGTAAATGGATTATGTGTTCACCTGAGGTAATACATGATTACTATCAGCTCACCTGGACAAATATAGTCCCAGTCCCGCATGATTTCAACTGGGTTGAAGTTGCAGAAGTTTTATTGGGACATGAAAATGCTTGGCCCCTCCCTATTGCTGATTGGTATCAGATTGACCTCACTTCGTCTATAGCCATCCTATGGTTGTTCATCTGCCACAACATCAAGCCCATCTCCCATAGGATGACATTCACAGATCAGAAGGTGGGTTTCATCTATCACTTAGTTCGGGGCAACAAGATTGACTTGGCCACTTACATTTATAATCAGATACATGTTACAGGCACATGGGGTGACATGCACAGATCATTGATTTTCTCGAGCCTGATAAGTGGAATTTGTAGAGCTGTCGACATACAAGTTCAACCAAGGGAGGTACTGGAGAAAACAAGTCCATTTATCAAACGCCTCACACTCGAGGCCTAGGATTGCACCAGGATTAAACATCAACAGAAACTGGAAAATGAACGTCGGCGACAGCAACAGGCTGCCAAGGGGCCAGCAGCTGAGGACCTTGAAATGTCACATGCTCTACCACCACCGGCTGATGTGGATACCTAGTTATTGAGGTAGATGTTTGCTACTATAGCTGGACACAGTCGAGACATGCAGCAACTTCAGCACTCCTTTGGGGTACTGACTACCACCATCCAGCAGGTGTAGACAAATATGGCATCTGTATGAAACTTCGCTTCCACTGCCAGAATTGAATCCATCACAACACGTCGATAGATGAGTGCCTTTGACGGGCGTCTGGGCATGTACGTTGGCTGGATGGACGGTATATAGTGGCGGTAAATGAGTCTTGGGACCGTTTAGGGAGTTTAGAGATGAGGGTTCATGCCATGCAGATGGAGCAGCCCCAGCAGTCTGCTATGTTGAAAGAGATCTTGGCCTGCCTTTCCTCCTCTCCTAGTGATGATGATGCCGGGCCCAGCTTTCCGTCCTAGCCACCATTTTGATCAGGGGAGTACTGTTTTTCCCTATTTTGATTTTTTGTCTTCCTTTTGTCTTTAAAAGTATGTCTTTAATCTTTTGTTAAACTTACATTAAGGACAATGTATTAACTAAGTTTGGGGGGAGTGACATAATTTTAAGCCTCTATCTATGTTCATCATTATCTATTTTCCACTACTTTCCATTACTGCATAATGTGTGCATGATGCATGTCAAAAAAAAAATTTGCATTCTATTCAGTTATTTTAAATTCTTTCCATGCATGCTTGTGTGGGCTTGATAACCTTGTTAGCTATGATAATATTATTGGACTAGTTTAAACTGCAAAAACTTTGGATCTGGTGCTAATTAGACTACCTAATACTTGTTGATGCAACACTTGACTTTGTCTATGCACGCTATTCATGCTTGACATATTAAGAGAATGACTGGATTTTGGGGATAACATAGGAAACGAATGATAACCCTCTATTGGATTAGCCCATGAACTACGTTAAGAAAGTTTGGTGATAGTTGAGCTATTATATGAAAGCATTGAGATGAGCGGGGGCTCTGTGCATGAATTTATTGTGTGGATTGCCTAGATCAGTGGGAAGAAGAGTAGGTGAAAATCTTAAATTGGGGGTTGGTTTTGGAAACTAAATGTCTAGAAAAATGACAAAGGACACAATTTTAATATGTGAGAATAAAACACTTCTTTTCAGGCCTTTATGACTTGAACAAGTAAGCGTGTAAGGATATTTCAAAATCTAGTACCCTAAAGCCAACTAGTTTGGGAGTTATCGGCCCAAAGCTGGATACATGGGTCATATAGAAAGCAAGATGAAAAGAAGTTAATAAAAAGTCATCTTATCGAGCCTTTATAATTCGAGTGAATAAGCCTACAAGAGTTTAAAACTTGGTACCCTAAAGCCAACTAGTTTGGGAATCACCGACCTAAAGCTCATTACATGGGTTATATAGAAAGCAAATGAGAAGATGACAATCAATCAGAAATTAAAGAAAGGTGAGAAAAACAAAAAAGAGACAAAACATGATGAAAAACCCTTAGATAATTGGTTGAAGAGATTGTACCTTTAAGGTGAGACAAGTAATCTAGTTTGATCTTGAGTGTCAAAGCAATCAAATCTAGGAGAGCCTTCACTTTTTGAAATGTAGACTCGTGATAGTAATGCTAAATTCGAACTACGAGAGGGTGAGGACTACAGCTATATAAATTCCGAATCTTAAAACACAACCTTGGGATAATTGAGCAAAAAGAATAAGTTTGGAGGGTTGTGTATCTCTCGAGCGAGTAAGGATATATTTGGCCACTTGGGGTCGGGACTCAAATTCATCATAAACCTAATATGTTGGCATGAATTCAAACACGCACGTCAATTTGCATTAAACAGGTAAAGGTTGATGTCATGTTTGCACAGATAAATTTTTAAATACTCAATCAAATCCTGAGCTACAATAGGGTATTAAGCCATGTCTGTTTAGAATTAAGTCACTATCTTGTTTGAGGACAAACAATAGTTCAAGTTTTTTTTTTTTTTTTTTTTTGGTAAAGACATTCACACATCCTTAGTGACTTTTTAGGGTCCACCAAGGAAGGTCGATGGGGGTTAAGGGAGTTCAAGTTTGGGGGGTTTGATAAGTGTGTTTTTGCACACTTATTTAGGTCACAAACATGACTTAATAACGAGCAAAATGATTGAATTGTGACTTAATCTCGTACATTTGTGAATTGTAGGGAACAATGATGAACATGGTGAAATTCAGGAGAAAAGACGCGAAAAAGGGCTAAAATGACGCAAAGTGAAAGTTCAGGGACCAAAGTGCAAATATCCAAAAGTTGATCCGATGAACAAATTGAGAAATCGATTAAGCTAATTACTAATTGATGATATCGTGGGGTGATGAAATGAAAAGAATGAAGAGAAGATATGCGATCACATAGTAACATACCGAAAACAAAGATGCTCCAAATATTTACTCTATGCGCCACATAGAGTTGTTCTATGCGGTCGCATAGAACAATTCTCGAGGAAAATTTAGTTTCCTTTTTCTTCTGAAACTCTTATGGAAACAATATTTTTAGGGTCCTATAAATACAAAAACTTCACCAGAAAGTAGTCGACACCGTTTTTACATATTTTTGGGAGATTTTGAAGGAAAAACGAAGGATAGAACAAGAGAACAACATCATGCCAAGTGAAGATCGGATTGAAGATTGATTCGGGTGATGTCGTTTCTTCAAATATTTTTATGTTTTATTCTTTTTAGCATGTTAGGCTAGATTTATCACTTCTAGGAGATCGATGAACCTTGTAATAATACGTTTAATTGTTGTTTTGGATTTTTGACGTATTTGAACACAAGTTCCGGATTTGATTGATTTATTACATTGTGCAGGTAATTATATGATTGTGGTGGCCTGTTTTATGCATTCTAAAGAAGGAAAATAGGTTCGACCTAGTATAAATCATCATAGGGTCCGATAGGGGATAGAAATATACCTCTATGCCTTGTGTGAATCATTGGATATTCGTGAATTTATAATGCATGTAGGTATGTTAGTATTCATCATAGAAATATAGTCGAATCATATATTGGGATAGGTTTGGCATTGCTTGAGAGAGATTGTTAAATTAAAATAGGAATATCAATTCATCTTTTGAGGAATTGTGTGTCAAAGTTGCATAATTAACAATTGAACGGGTATTGTTTGGGGATTCGTGATCCTAATGCGTTAGTACATCCATTAATTCCATAAAATTCTAGTTAAATTGCATCCAAGTTATTTTGCATTTAGTATAATTCGTCATTCATAATTGCATCAACGATTACATTTTGTTAGTTAAAGTACAAAACCTCAATTTGGTTGTCATGTTTCCGTTAAGGTCGTACTAGATTAATTTAAACTAATTCAATCCTCGTGTGATCGATACTTGGACTCGTAGTCCATTTTACTACTTGTTAACGAACCGTACACTTGCGGTGGATATTAAATCGAAATAAATAATTTCATGAACATTGATCCTTATTCCATGTGGGACGATAACTCTCTCATCACGATTATTACTTGTACAACGAACCCGTACGCTTGCGAGAATTTGACGAACAAGTTTTTGGCGCTGTTGCCGGGGAATAACGGTGTTAATTTTAGTTATTAGATATTTTAGATTCATTTTTATTTTTTTATTTAATTTTTATTGTGTTTATTTTCATTTTATTTTTGTTTTTAGGCTACCATTATACTTTTTAGGCAACTTTAGTTTATGCAAAATCCTGAGGAGCCAGATCTCTTTCTGATAGACCACGAAATCAAAAGAACATTTAGAAATCGCAGAAGAGTTCAACGTCAAGCAAGGAGAATGATTGATAACCAAAATTAACCACAAAATTGGGTTCAGCTTCATGAGCCAGTACCGCAACCAAATCAACTGAGAGCTAACCAGAACGAAGCTCCTGTCTTAGTTGGAGATTACATCAATCCAATTCCCACACCAGTACAACCTACTGTGGTACACCCTCTCTTTGGACAACCTAATTTCCACCTTCAACCAGATGTCATCAATTTGTTTCAAAATCACCAAGACATCAGGTTCTTTGGAAAAGCTACGAAAAATCCTCATGAGCATACTTCTACTTTACTCATGTTATGTGAAGTGATCAGTCACGAAGGGATATCAGCAAATGCATTTCGAATGAGATTATTCCCTCACACCTTGAAGGATGCTACTAGAGAATGGTTTCTTTGTTTACCACCAGGGAGCATTCAATCATGGAACGATATGGTTCAAAAATTCACGATGAAATTCTTTCGACCTTCTCGAATTCACCAAATTAGGAATGACATTCACTCCTTCAAGCAAAAAGATTTAGAGAGCTATCCTGAGGCATAGGAGAGGTTCAAGAATTTTTTCAGAAAATGCCCCAGCCTTGACATTCCTAAGCAGGCTAAGTAATATCTTTTCTATTATGGTCTAAAATAAGAGTTTAGACATATGATAGATACTTCAACAAAAGGATCAGTGATGAAACTTGATGTGGATGGGGCATATGACCTGTATGAAAAAATAGCTGAAAACCAATTAATGTTGCCAACTGATAGGGAAGCTCCAAGGAAAACATCAGGGTTACACAACGTAGATGTAGTGACAGCACTGACCGCGCAAATGGAAGTTCTTACAATGAAAATGGACAATCTATCTAAGTCAGTTAACATGGTACACCAATCACCACCTGTTTGCGAAGGCTATGGAGCGGATCATGCTAGTACACGCTACCCTTTGGCACCTACACATGTTAATCAATCTGAAGAAGTAAGCTACGCACAGAACTTTCAGAGACAGCAAAATAATCCTTTCTTCAACGTATTTAATCCGGGTTGGAAGAACCATCCAAATTTTTCATGGTCCAATAGTCAAGGACAAGACCAGGAACGAAACAATCAGAATAAACCACCAGGGTTCCAACAATAACAACAACAAGGGAGAAGGCCATCGCTAGAAGATTTGCTGGCTCAATACATTACTAAAACTGAGACCAACTTTCAAAACCAACAAGCCTTGATCAAGAATTTGGAACAACAGGTTGGACAGATTGTAGCCGCACAATCAAATAGAGATCAAGGGACATTACCTAGCAACACCGAGACAAATCCTAAGGAGCAGGTCAAAGCAATCACTACATGGAGTGGGGTCCAGTTACCAAAAATACATGTAAAGCAGCCAGTAACTGTTATAGAAAAGGCACCTACCATGGCCAAGAAGCAAGTGGATAAATTAGATAAGGCCACTGAGGAAAATTAAGTTGAGTTATCATATAGTCCACAGGTGAAAGCAACTGCTCCTGTCAAAGCATATGTTCCTCCAATCCCATTTCCACACAGATTTTAAAAACATAAGCTCGACAAGCAATTCTAGAAATTTTTGGATGTGTTCAAGAAGTTGCACATTAACATACCATTTGCTGAAGCTTTAGCTCAAATGTCTAGCTACGCCAAATTCATGAAAGATATTCTATCAAATAAGAGGGAGCTGGAAGACAATGAAATAGTCATGCTTACTGAGGAGTGTAGCGCAATTTTCCAACACAAATTACCACCAAAACTAAAAGACCGAGGGAGTTTTACTATTCCTTGTCACATTGGTAACTAGTATATAGATAAGGCATTGTGTGATCTAGGAACTAGCATTAATTTAATGCCCTTATCTCTTTTTCGGAAACTAGGTTTAGGAAAAGCAAAACCAACTACAGTTTCACTGCAATTGGCTGACAGGTCGATCAAACACCCTCGTGGTATTTGTGAAGATATTTTAGTGAAGGTTGACAAGTTTATCTTCCCAGCGGACTTTATTATTCTGGATATGGAAGAAGATAGAGACATTTCCTTCATATTGGGTTGTCCATTTTTTGCCATGGGAAGAGCTCTGATAGATATACAAAAGGGTCAGTTGATATTGAGGTCAAATGAAGAAGAACTGACAATCAACATGTTTAGAGCTTCCAAATTTTAGAGCGAACTGGATTCTTGCCTGCAGATTGATGTAATAAAAGAAGCGGTGTCAGAGACATTCAATTTAGATCACCCTCAAGATCCGCTTGAGGTGTGTTTATTGCATTCTCAGGATTTACCATCAGAGAATGAGGAAGTAGAAGAATGTGAACGTTATTTGGCAGCCATACCACCATTCTTCAAACAACCACGACTGGAGCTCGGTGAAAGACTCTCAACACCTTTGCCATCTATACAGTAAGCTCCAACTCTTGAACTCAAATAGTTGCCCACCCATCATTGCTATGCATACTTGGGGAAAAAGAATTCACTTCTAGTAATTATCTCGAACAATCTTACAGAATCAGAGGAGGATCAGTTGCTGAGGGTGCTTCCAGAGCATAAGACAGCAATAGGATGGACGATATCGAATATAAAAGAGATCAGCCCTTCGCTTTGCATGCATAAAATACTGATGGAGGATGATTACAAATCATCAATTGAGCATCAACACAGATTAAATCCGACTATGCAGAAAGTGGTAAGGAAAGAGATATTAAAGCTTCTGGATGTAGGGATCATCTATCGCATATCAGACAGTCATTGGGTCAGTCCAATACACGTAGCGCCGAAAAAAGGAGGAATCACAGTGGTTCCAAATGAAAACAATGAGCTCATCCTGACACACACAGTTACGGGTTGGAGAGTTTGTATTGACTATCGCAAACTCAACAACGCCACGAGGAAGGATCACTTTTCCCTTCCTTTCATTGATCGGATGCTAGAGAGATTTACTGGACATGCCTATTACTGCTTCTTGGATGGTTATTCGGGGTACAACCAGATTCCTATAGCGCCAGATGATCAAGGGAAGATGACTTTTACATGCCCTTATGTCACTTTTGCTTATAGGAAGATGCCCTTCGGTCTTTGCAATGTTCCTGCCACCTTTCAACGTTGTATGATGTCTATTTTCTCGGATATGGTGGGAAATATCATTGAGGTGTTTATGGATGATTTCTCAATATTTGGAAAATCATTTAAAGAGTGCCTTGAACATTTGGAAAAGGTGTTATAGTGGTGTGAAGACACAAACCTTGTATTAAATTGGGAAAAATGTCATTTCATGGTTCAGGAAGGGATTATGTTAGGACATTTAATTTTAGCATGAGGTATTGAGGTTGATAGAGCTAAGATACAAGTCATCAAAAAACTACCACTGTCTGTAATAGTAAAAGGAGTTAGAAGTTTCTTGGGTCAAGTTGGGTTCTACCGTCGCTTCATCAAAGATTTTTCCAAAATCTTGAAGCCATTGTGCAATTTACTGGAAAAAGGGGCCCCATTTCACTTTTTCTGAGGAGTGCTTGATAGCTTTCAACACCTTAAAAGAAAAATTGGTTTCTACTCTAGTATTGGTTTCTCCAGATTGGAATTATCCGTTCGAGCTTATGTGTGATGCCAATGATCACGCAGTGGGCCTAGTGTTGGGTCAACGACAGGAGAAAAGTTCTCATGTGATTCACTATGCCAGTAAGACTTTGGCTGAGGCTCAAATGAATTATGTGACTACAGAGAAAGAGCTGTTGGTAGTAGTGTTCGTCGTTGACAAATTCAGATCATACTTGATTGGGTCAAAAGTGATTGTCTATACAGATCATTCAGCATTAAAATATCTAATGAGCAAGAAGGATACAAAGTCAAGACTTATTCGTTGGATACTCCTATTACAAGAGTTTGATTTGGAAATTAGAGATAAAAAAGGGAGTGAGAATGTTATGGCAGATCACCTCTCACGCCTTAAATCACATGAGTCAAATCCTACATTGGAGATGAAGTCTTTCCTGATGACATGCTCTTTTAGATTATCACTTCACCATGGTACGCCAATTATATCAATTATTTGGCCCGCTCTATCATCCCACCAAACTACTAGAGTCACCAAAAGAAGAAATTCTTCTGTGACATAAAACGCTACTTTTGGGATGATCCAATTCTTTACAGAAGGGGTCCATATCAAATCATACGCTGTTGTGTGCCAGAGGTGGAGCATCATCAAGTATTAAAGTCATGTCACTCTACACCATATGGGGGCCATTTTGCAGCAACCAAGACAGTAGCAAAGGTACTGTAATCAGGTTATTATTGGCCTACGTTATTTAAGGACGCCCATTATATGGTAAAACATTGTGATAAGTGCTAGAGGATTGGAAATATCTCAAGGAGAAATGAGATGCCTTTGAACAGTATTTTGGAGGTTGAATTATTCGACGTTTGGGGCATTGACTTCATGGGACCATTTCCTCCATCCTATGGCCAACAATATATACTGGTGGCAGTGGACTACGTGTCTAAGTAGGTTGAAGCTATAGCTTTACCAACTAACGATGATCGAGTGGTAACTCAATTCCCAAAGAAGAACATTTTCACGAGATATGGTACCCCGAGGGCAATTATTAGTGATGGTTGAAAGCATTTTTGTAACTGCCTATTTGCTTCGCTGTTGGCCAAATATAGAGTGAAACATCGTGTCTCAACGCCTACCATCCTCAAACTAGTAGGCAAGTGGAAATCTTCAACAGGGAGTTAAAGAAGATTCTTGAAGCCACAGTCAATGCATCACATAAAGATTGGGCTAAGAAATTGGATGATGCAGTTTAGGCGTATAGAACAACATTTAAGACTCCAATTGGCATGTCTCCATATCGACTGGTATTTGGAAAGGCTTGTTCATTGATGTATTGACTTGTAAGCAGTGATGTCCACCTGAACTAGAGAAGGTAAGAATAGTAATAAAAAAATTCAACCTTAGATCACACGCTGGGAAAAGAGTGAAAAATAATAAGTTTCAGGGTGTGTGAGTCTTACGAGAAATGAAAGGATATATTTGACCATAAAGGGTCGGGAATTGAAACAACTTGTGAAGTCATTGATGTCTACTTAATTTTTCACATACACACGTCGATTTTGCATTGGAAGAGTGGATATTGGTTTGGCATTGTGACTTTGAAGCGGTTTATAGATTTGATAAAATGATCTCAAATCATTAGGAAAAAAGATTAAAAAAAAAAGGCTAGACTATCCAATCAAATATTTTTGCATGCTTGTGTGTTTGTTATTACTTAGGTTATATATTTGTTTGAGGACAAACAAATGTCTAAGTTTGGGAGTGTTTGATAAGTGTGTTTTATACACTTATTCGGAGTTCTAAAATAATGATATTTGATAGTCTTTTGACAAAATACATTCTAAATTGTTGTATTTTATGTTTAGTAGGTGAAAATCTACGTTTGAAAAGGAAGCGAAGGAGAGAAGCAAAAATGAGCATAAATAGCAAAATCCAAAGTACGTGGATTAAATTGGCCAGTGGATGCAATTTTTGGGAATCAAAGTCTAACTATAAAAATTGGACTGATTTGCATCGCTTTGAAAATTGAGTACTTGGAGAAAAATAATCTACTAAATGGGCTCAATTGGACTTGCTTTGAAATTCAAATTCAAGATTTACTTGGATGGTTGGACCTCTAATTGGACTAGAAGAGCTGCTAGGTTGCATTGCATCAAATGATTCATATATATACACACAGAAAATCTAAAGAAAGAGGAGAGCAGCCTGGGAAATAAAGATACGTATACATTGGCGGCTATAAGAATTAGATATACAGAAAAGAACAAAAGGCTGGTTGGCATCTTTGGGAGGAGAATTCTTCCATTAAAGATATAAACAAAAAGAGCCGGGGGATTAATTGGACTGCCGGGGCTGATTGCATGCATATATACACACCCTTTGGCGGCTGGAGGAAGAAAGAGAGACGGAAACTGAGGGCTGCTGGTGAGTAAAAACATTGGGCTGAATTTATTAATTTATACATTAAGTGGGCAGCTGCAAGGTAAAAGAAAAGGAGGCAAAAGATAGAGTTTTTGTGGAATCAAACATAGTAGCTGGATGGAGAATTTTATATATACACAGGAAGCCAATTTCATGAGCAATTGAATTCTTTTTGGAGTAAAACAAGGTAGCTGGCTGTTATATATATTTTAAGCACAGAAAGTGGAAGCCTACTTTGGGAATTGATTTCAAATAGATTAAAAAAAGGGGCAAAGCTCCTGGGAAACAAGGCAAGGACAAAGAAACTGATTTTGAAGAATAAAAAAGAAGCTGCCGACTGTAGTGGGAATATATATATATATATATATTCTTGCACATGCAAAAGAATGGGAGTTGATTTTTGAAGGCAGCTTTATGTGGACAATTAATCACTTGTCGTCAAATTTCGGTGATGTCTTTCCACTTTTATTTGTTTATATATATATATATATATATATATATATATATATATATATATATATTCATGCACATGCAAAAGGATGGGAGTTGGTTTTTGAAGGCAGCTTTATGTGGACAATTAATCACTTGTCCTCAAATCTCGGTGATGTCTTTCCACTTTTATTTGTTTAATCCCAACATTATGTTAGGCTAAATAATTTCATGTATTGGATGATGACAAAATTGTTTAATTTTTAGTTTTAATTCGAGACCTACATTTTTATGTTAATTATTGCGTTGTGATTCCATTAATATGCATAATTAGATTGTTTTAATGTGTGCGCACCATTATGATAATAAGTTGCTTTTTCGTAGTGTTGGAAAACTCACGATAGGTAGAATACTATTATTGGGACATACGGGCAATAAATATTAGGAATAATATTTGTGGCGTGTGCGATCTTATGTGATAATCCTAAATGTCAATGCATGGTTGTCATATGAAGTCGGACTAGGAATGCGATCATCTCCTGGTAATCATAGGTTTATTATATCTTGGAAAAGAATAATAAATAATAGTGAAATTATCGATCGTCGCAACTGCATAAATTGAAATAATTATTATTGGTTGAGAATTAGAACTAAGAATTGATCAGTGGCGTTGGAAATCCAATACGTTCACACATCTAATTTTTAAACCAATTTTCATTGATTTAATATGTTTTAGTTTTAAAAATTAGTTAGCTATTCATTTGATCATCTTTTGGTTACAAACTCGAATTTAAATATATCCAATATACTGAAATTCACGATTATTACTTGTACAATGAACCCGTAGGCTTGCGGGAATTTAACGAACAATGGCGTTACTGGACAGTTTAAATTTCAAATAGTTTTCACATCCAATTGACACTTGACAACAATGCAAGTGTCAAACAACGTGTCAAAAATCAGTGTACGAATATCAAAGTTCAACCAGTATAAACCTTACTACATGTAAACTTTAGTTTACACTTTACCACGTGACATTATCCTGTTGGACATTTTAAATTTCCAACAGTTTTCCCATCCAATTGACCCTTGACCACAATGCAAGTGTCAAACAGCGTGTCAAAAATCAGTGTACAAATAGCAAAGTTCAATCGGTATGAACCATGCTACATGTACACTTTAGGTTACACTTTCTCACATGACTTTACCCTATTGGACAGTTTAAATTTCCAACAGTTTTTCCATCCAATTGACACTTGATAACAATGCAATTGTCAAACAATGTGTCAAAAATCAGAGTACAAATAGCGAAGTTCAATTGGTAAGAACCATGCGACATGTACACTATGGTGTACACTTCAGTTTACACTTTGCCACGTGTCATTACCCTGTTGGACAGTTTAAATTTCAAACAGTTTTTCCATCCAATTAACAATTGACAACAATGCAAGTGTCAAACAACATGTCAAAAATCAGTGAACAAATAGCAAACTTCAATCGGTAAGAGCCTTGCTACATGTGCACCATGGTGTACACTTTAGTTTACACTATGCCACGTGATATTACCCTGTTGGATAGTTTAAATTTCAAATAGTTTTTCCATCCAATTGACACTTGACAACAGTGCAAGAGTCAAACAACATATCGAAAATTAGTGCACAAATAGTAAAGTTCAATCGGTAAGGACCTTGCTACATGTACACTATGGTGTACACTTTCCCACGTGTCATTACCCTATTGGACGTTTAAATTTCAAACAATTTTTCCATCCAGTTGACACTTGACAAAAATATAAGTGTCAAACAACGTGTCAAAAATCAGTGTACAAATAGCAAAGTTCAATCGGTAAGAACCCTACGACATGTACACTATGGTGAGCACTTTAATTTACACTTTGTCATGTGACATTATCCTGTTGGACAGTTTAAATTTCAAAATTTTTTTTCATCCAATTGACAATTGACAATAATGCAAGTGTCAAACAATGTGTCAAAAATTAGTATACAAATAGCAAAGTTCAATTGGTAAGAGCCTCGCTGCATGGACATTATGGTGTACACACTTTAGTTTACACTTTGCCATGTGACATTACCCTACTAGGCAATTTAAATTTCAAACAGTTTTCCCATCTAATTGACACTTGACAACAATGTTATTGTGAAACAACGTGCCAAAAATCAATGTACAAATAGCAAAGTTGAATCGGTATGAACCTTACCACATACACACTTTAGTTTACACCTTATCACGAGATATTACCCTACTGGATAGTTTAAATATCCAACAGTTTTCCCTTCCAATTGACACTTGACAACAATGCAAGTGTCAAACGATGTGTCAAAAAATAGTGTACAAATAGTAATGTTCAATCAGTAAGAACCTTGGTACAAGTATATTATGGTGTACACTTTAGTTCACACTTTACCATAAGACATTACACTGTTGGACAGTTTACATTTCAGACAGTTTTCCCATCGAATTGACACTTAACAACAATGCAAGTGTCAAACAATGTGTCAAAAATCAGTGTACAAATAGCAAAGTTTAATCGGTAAGAACCCTATGGCATGTACACTATGGTGAGCACTTTAGTTTACACTTTGTCACGTGACATTATCCTGTTGGACAGTTTAAATTTCAATTTTTTTTTTCATCCAATTGACAATTGACAATAATGCAAGTGTCAAACAATGTGTCAAAAATTAGTGTACAAATAGCAAAGTTCAATCGGTAAGAGCCTCGCTGCATGGACACTATGGTACACACTTTAGTTTACACTTTGCCATGTGACATTACCCTACTGGGCAATTTAAATTTCAAACAGTTTTCCCATCCAATTGACACTTGACAACAATGTAATTGTGAAACAACGTGCCAAAAATCAATGTACGAATAGCAAAGTTGAATCGGTATGAACCTTGCCACATGCACACTTTAGTTTATACCTTATCACGAGATATTACCCTACTGGATAGTTTAAATTTCCAACAGTTTTCCCTTCCAATTGACACTTGACAACAATGCAAGTGTCAAACGATGTGTCAAAAAATAGTGTACAAATAGTAATGTTCAATTGGTAAGAACCTTGGTACAAGTATACTATGGTATACACTTTAGTTCACACTTTACCACAAGACATTACACTGTTGGACAGTTTACATTTCAGACAGTTTTCCCATCGAATTGACACTTAACAACAATGCAAGTGTCAAACAACGTGTCAAAAATCAACGTACAAATTGCAATGCTCAATCGGTGAGAACCTTGTGACATGTACACTAAAGTGTACACTTTAGTTTACACTTTGCCACGTGACATTACCCTGTCGGACGTTTTAAATTTAAAACAATTTTCTCATCCAATTGACACTTGACAACAAGGCAAGTGTCAAATAACGTGTCAAAAATCAGTATACAAATAACAAAGTTCAATCGGTAAGAACCTTTTGATATGTACACTATGGTGTACACATTAGTTTACACTTTGCCACATGACATTACCCTTTTGGACAGTTTAATTTAAAACAATTTTCCCATCCAATTGACACTTAACAACAAGGCAAGTGTCAAACAACGTGTCAAAAATTAGTATACAAATAACCAATTTCGATCGGTAAGAACCTTGCGATATGTACACTATGGTGTGCACTTTAGTTTACACTTTACCACGTAACATTACCCAGTTGGGCAGTTTACATTTCAAATAGTTTTCCTATCCAATTGACAATTGACAACAATGCAAGTGTCAAACAACGTGTTAATAATCAGTGCACTAATAGCAAAGTTCAATCGGTAAGAACATTGGTACATGTACAACATGGTGTACACACTTTGGTTTTCACTTTCCCACGTGACATTACCCTACTAGAAAGTTTAAATTTCAAACAATTTTCCCAAACAACTGATACTTGAAAACAATGCAAGTGTTAAACAACGAGTCAAAAATCAGTGTACAAATAGCAAAGTTCAATCGGTATGAACCATGGTACATGTACACTTTTGTTTACACTTTATCACGTGACATTACCCAGTTGGACATTTAAAATTTCCAACAGTTTTCTCATCCAATTGATACTTGACAACAATGCAAGTATCAAACAACGTGTCAAAAATCAGTGCACAAATAGCAAAGTTCAATCGGTAAGAACCTTGCTACATGTATCAAACAATTTTCCCATCCAATTAACACTTGACACCAATGCAAGTGTCAAACAATGTGTCAAAAATCAGTGTACAAAAAGCAAAGTTCAATCGGTAAGAACCATGCTATATGTACACTATGGTGTACACTTTTGTTTACACTTTGCCACGTGTCATTACCCTGTTGGACAATTTAAATTTCAAATAGTTTTTCCATCCAATTGATAATTGACAACAATGCAAGTGTCAAACAACGTGTCAAAAATTAGTGTACAAATAGAAAAGTTCAATCGGTAAGAACCTTGCTACATGTATACTATGGTGTACACTTTAATTTACACTTTGCCACATGATATTACCCTGTTGGACAGTTTAAATTTCAAACAGCTTTCCCATCCAATTGACACTTGACAACAGTGCAAGAGTCAAACAACGTGTCAAAAATCAGTGTACAAATAGCAAAGTTCAATCGTAAGAACCTTGCTACATGTGCATTATGGTGTACACTTTAGTTTACAGTTTGTCACGTGATATTACCCTGTTGGACAGTTTAAATTTCAATCAGTTTTTTCATTCAATTGACACTTGACAATAGTCTAAGAGTCAAACAACATGTCAAAAATCAGTGTACAAATAGCAAAGTTCAATCGGTAAGAACCATGCTACATGTGCACTATGGTATACACTTAGTTTACACTTTGCCACGTGATATTACCCTGTCAGATAGTTTAAATTTCAAACAATTTTACCATCCAATTGACACTTGACAACAGTGCAAGAGTCAAACAACGTGTTAAAAATCAGTGTGTAAATAGCAAAGTTCAATCGGTAAGGACCTTGCTACATGTACACTATGGTGTACACTTTAGGTTACACTTTTTCACGTGTTATTACCCTATTAGACAGTTTAAATTTCAAATAGTTTTCCCATCCAACTGACACTTGACAACAATGCAAGTGTCAAACAACTTGCCAAAAATTGTTGTAGAAATAGCAAAGTTCAATCGGTAAGAACCTTATGACATGTAAACTATGGTGTACACTTTAGTTTACACTTTGTCACGTGGCATTATCCTGTTGGACAATTTAAATTTCAAATAGTTTTTCCATCCAATTGACACTTGACAACAATGCAAATGTCAAACAATGTGTCAAAAATCTGTGTACAAATAGCAAAGTTCAATCGGTAAGAACCACGTCACATGGAGACTATGGTGTACACACTTTAGTTTACACTTTGCCACGCGACATTATCCTACTAGACAGTTTAAATTTCATACAGTTTTCCCATCCAATTGACACTCGACAACAGTTCAATTGTGAAATAACGTGCCAAAAATCAGTGTACAAATAGCAAAGTTGAATCGGTATGAACATTGCCACATGCACACTTTAGTTTACACTTTATCTTTAGACATTACCCTGCTGGATAGTTTAAATTTCCAATAGTTTTTCCTTTCAATTAACACTTGACAACAATGCAAGTGTCAAACGACGTGTCAAAGAATAGTGTACAAATAGCAATGTTCAGTCGGTAAGAACCTTGCTACAAGTACACTATGGTGTACACTTTAGTTCACACTTTGCCACGAGACATTACACTATTGGACGGTTTAAATTTCAGATAGTTTTCCTATCGAATTGACACTTGACAACAATGCAAGTGTCAAACAACGTGTCTAAAATGAGTGTACAAATAGCAATGTTCAATCGGTGAGAACCTTGTGACATGTACACTAACGTGTACACTTTAGTTTACACTTTGCCACGTGACATTACCTTGTTGGACGGTCTAAATTGAATACAATTTTGTCATCCAATTGACACTTGACAACAAGGCAAGTGTCAAACAATGTGTCAAAAAGCAGTATACAAATAATAAAGTTCAATCGGTAAGAACCTTCCAATATGTACCCTATGGTATACACATTAGTTTACACTTTGCCACATGACATTACCCTATTGGACATTTTAAATTTAAAACAATTTTCCCATCCAATTGACACTTGACAACATGGCAAGTGCCAAACAACGTGTCAAAAATCTGTATACAAATAACAAATTTCGATCGGTAAGAACCTTGCGATATGTACACTATGGTGCGCACTTTAGTTTACACTTTAGCACGTAACATTACCCAGTTGGGCAGTTTAAATTTCAAATAGTTTTCCCATCCAATTGACACTTGACAACAATACAAGTGTCAAACAATATGTTAAAAATCAGTGCTCTTGACAACAATACAAGTGTCAAACAACATGTTAAAAATCAGTGCACTAATAGCAAAGTTCAATCGGTAAGAACATTGCTACATGGACAACATGGTGTACACACTTCAGTTTTCACTTTCCCAAGTGACATTACCCTGCTGGACAGTTTAAATTTCAAACAATTTTCCCAAACAATTGACACTTGACAACAATGCAAGTGTTAAACAACGTGTCAAAAATCAGTGTACAAATAGCAAAGTTCAATCGGTATGAACCATGGTACATGTACACTTTCGTTTACACTTTATCACATGACATTACCTTGTTTGATGGTATAACTTTCAAACAATTTTCCCACTGAATTGACACTTGACAACAATTCAAGTGTTAAACAACGTATCAAAAATCAGTGTACAAATAGCAAAGTTCAACCGGTAAGAACCTTACGACATGTACACTATGGTGAACTCTTTAATTTACACTTTGACAAGTGACATTACCCTTTTGGACTGTTTATATTTCATATAGCTTTTCCATCCAATTGACACTTGACAACAATGTAAGTGTCAAACAACGTGTCAAAAATCAGTATACAAATAGCAAAGTTCAATGGGTAAGAACTTTGTTACATGTATCAAATAGTTTTCCCATCCAGTTGACACTTGTCAACAATGCAAGTGTCAATCAACATGTCTAAAATTAGTATACAAATAGCAAAGTTCAATCGGTAAGAACCTTGCGACTTGTACACCATGGTGCACACTTTAGTTTACACTTTACCACGTGTCATTACCCTGGTGGAGAGTTTAAATTTCAAATAGTTTTCCCATCCAATTGACACTTGACAACAATACAAGTGTCAAACAACATGTTAAAATCAAGGTACAAATAGTAAAGTCCAATCGGTAAGAACCTTGATACATGTACACTATGGTGTACACTGTTAGTTTACACTTTGCCATGTAACATTACCCTATTAGACAGTATAACTTTCGAACGGTTTTCCCATTGAATTAGCACTTGACAACAATGCCAGTGTCAAACAACGCGCCAAAAATTAGTATACAAATAGCAAAGTTCAATCGGTAAGAACCTTACAACATGTACACTATGGTGTACACTTTAGTTTACACTTTGCCACGTGACATTACCCCGTTGGACAGTTTAAATTTCAAATAGTTTTCCCATCCAATTGACACTTGGCAAAAATGCAAGTGTTAAACAACGTATCAAAAATCAGTGTTCAAATAGCAAAGTTCAAAGGTAAGTTCCTTGCTACATGTACACTATGGAGCACACTTTAATTTACACTTTGTCACATGACATTATCTTGTTAGACAGTTTAAATTTCAGACAGTTTTCCCATCCAATTGACACTTGAAAAAATGCAAGTGTCTAACAACGTGTCAAATATTTATGTACGAATAGCGAAGTTCAATTGGTAAGAACCTTGCCACAAGTACACTATGATGTACACTTTAGTTTACCCTTTACCATGTGACATTACCCTGTTGGAAAGTTTGAATTTCAAGCAGTTATGCCATCTAATTGACACTTGATACAAATGTAAGTGTCAAACAACACGTCCAAAATCAGTGTACAAATAGCATAGTTCAATTGGTAAGAACCTTGCTACATGTACACTATGATGTACACACTTTAGTTTACACTTTGCCACGTGACATTACTCTATTGAACAGTATAACTTTCAATTAGTATTCACATCGAATTGACACTCGACAAAAATGCAAATGTGGAACAACGTGTCATAAATCTGTGTACAAATAGAAAAGTTTGATCGGTAAGAACCTTGCGACATGTACACTATGGTGTACACTTTAGTTTACACTTCGACACGTGACATTTCCTAGTTGGACAATTTTAATTTGAAACAGTTTTCCCATCCAATTGACACTTGATAACAATGTAAGTGTCATACAACTTGTCAGAAATCTGTGTACAGATAGCAAAGTTCAATGGGTAAGAACATTTCTACTTGTACACTATGGTGTATACTTTAGTTTATACTTTGTCACATGACATTATCTTGTCGGAGAGATTATATTTCAAATAGTTTTCCAATCCAATTGACACTTGCAACAATGCAAGTGTCAAATAACTTGTCAAAAATCTGTGTACAAATAGCGAAGTTCAATCGGTAAGAACCTTGCCACAAGTACACTATGGTGTACACTTTAGTTTACACTTTGCCACGTGACATTATCCTATTGGAAAGTTTGAATTTCAAATAGTTATGCCATCCAATTCACACTTGATAACAATGCAAGTTTCAAACAACGTGTCCAAAATCAGGGTACAAATAGCAAAGTTGAATCAGTAAAAACCTTGCTATGTGTGCACACTGTAGTTTACAATCTGCCACGTTACATTACCCTGTTGAATAGTATAACTTTCAAACAGTTTTCCTATTGAATTGACACTTGACAACAATGAAAGTGTCAAATAACGTGTCAAAAATCTGTGTACAAATAGCAAAGTTCAATCGGTAAGAACCTTGCAACATGTACACTATGGTGTACACTTTAGTTTACACTTCGACACGTGACATTTTCCTGTTGGACAGTTTAAATTTGAAATAGTTTTCCCATCAAATTAACACTTGACAACAATGCATGTGTCAAACAAAGTGTCAAAAATCAGTGTACAAATAGCAAATTTCAATCGGTAAGAACCTTGCTACATATACACTATGGTGTACACTTTAGTTTACACTTTGCTACGTGACATTACTCTATTAGATATTTTAAATTTCAAACAGTGTTCCCATCCAATTGACACTTGTCAACAATGCAAGTGTCAAACAACGTGTCGCAAATAAGTGTACAAATAGCAAAATTCATTTGATAAGGACCTTACTACATTTACACTATGGTGTACAATTTAGTTTTAACTTTACCACGTGACATTACCTTGTAGAAAGGTATAAATTACAAACAGTTTTCCCATCAAATTGACACTTGACAACAATGTAAGAGTCAAACAACGTGTCAAAAATCAGTGTACAACTAACAAAGTTCAATTGGTAAGGACCATGCTACATATACACTATGGCGTACACTTTAGTCCATATTTTGCCATATGTCATTACCCTGTTGGACAGTATAAATTAAAAATAGTTTTCCCATCTAATTGACACTAAACAACAATGCAAGTGTCAAATAACATGTCAAAAATCAGTGTACAAATAGCAAAGTTCAATCGGTAAAGACCTTGCTACACGTACACTATGGTGTACACTTTAGTTTACACTTTACCACATGACATTACCCTGTTGGAAAGTTTAAATTTCAAACAATTTTCTCATCCTTTTTATACTTAACAATGTAAGTGTCAAACAACGTATCAAAAATTAGTGTACAAATAGCAAAGTTCAATCGGTATGAAAAACGCCACATGTACACTATGGTGTACACTTTAATTTACACTTTGCCATGTAACATTACCCTGTTGGACAGTTTAAATTTCTTACAATTTTCACATCGAATTGACACTTGATAACGGCGTAAGTGTCAAACAACGTGTCAAAAATTAGAGCACAAATTGCAAAGTTCAATCGATAAGAACCATGCTATATGTACAATAGAGTGTACTTTTTATTTTACATTTTGATGCTTGACATTACCCAGCTGGACAGTTTAAATTTCAAATAGTTTTCCCTTCCAATTGACACTTGACAACAATGCAAGTGTCAAACAACATGTTAAAAATCAGTGTACAAATAAAAGATTTTCGATCCAATTGACACTTGACAACAATACAAGTGTTAAACAACGTATCAATAATTAGCGCACAAATAGCAAAGTTCAATCAGTAAGAACCTTGCTACATGTACACCATGGCGTACACTTTACTCTACACTTTACCACGTGACATTATCCTGTTGGACAGTTTAAATTTCAAACAATTTTCGCATCCAATTGACACTTGAAAACAATACAAGTGTAAAACAACGTGTCAAAATTAGTGTACAAAGAGCAATGTTCAATCTGTAAGGACCTTGCTATATGTACACTATGGTCTGCACTTTAGTTTACACTTTACCACGTGACATTACCCTGTCAGACAGTATAAATTTCAAACAGTTTTTCCATTCAATTGACACTTGACAACAATGCAAGTGCCAAACAACGTATCAAAAATAGGTGCACAAATATAAAAGTTCAATCGGTAAGAACCTTGCTGCATGTACACTATGGTGTACAGCTTAGTTTACACTTTACCACGTGACATTACCCTATTGGACAGTTTAAATTTAAAATAGTTCCCCCATCCAATTGACACTTGACAACAATGCAAGTGTCAAACAACATGTTAAAAATTAGTGTACAATAGCAAATTTCAATCGGCATGAACCATGCTACATGTACACTATTGTGTACACTTTACCACGTGACATTATTCTGTTGGACAGCTTAAATTTCAAACTATTTCCCAACAGATTGACACTTGATAACAATACAAGTGTTGAACAATGTGTCAAAATCAGTGTAAAAATAGTAAAGTTCAATCGCTATGAACCATGCTACATATACACTATGGTGTACACATTAGTTTACACTTTGCCACGTGACATTACCCCATTGTACAGTTTAAATCTCAAACAATTTTCCCATCCAATTGACAATTGACAACAATGCAAGGGTCAAACACTATGTCAAAAATTTGTGTACAAATAGCAAATTTCAATCGGTAAGAACCTTGCTGCATATACACTATGGTGTACACTTTAGTTTACACTTTGCCTCGTGACATTACCCTGTCGGACAATTTTAATTTCAAACTATTTTCCCACCCAATTGGCACTTGACAACAATGCAAGTGTCGAGCAACATGTCAAAATCAGTGTAAAAATAGCAAAGTTCAATCGCTATGAACCATGCTACAAATACACTATGGAGTACACTTTAATTTACACTTTGTCATGTGACATTACCCTGTTAGACAGTTTAAATTTCAAACAGTTTTCACATCCAATTGACACTTGATAACAATGTAAGTGTCAAAAAACGTATCAAAAATCAGTGTACCAATTGCAAAGTTCAATCGTTAGGAACCTTGCTTAACGTACATTATGGTGTACACTTTAGTTTACACTTTGCCGCTTGACATTACCTAGTTGGACAGTTTAAATTTCAAACAATTTTCCCACCCAATTAACACTTGACAACAATGTAAGTGTCAAACAACGTGTCAAAAATTAGTGTACAAATAGCAGTTTTCCCATCCAATTGATACTTGACAACAATACAAGTGTCAAACAATGTGTCAAAAATCAGTTTAAAAATAGCAAAGTTCAATCGGTAAGAATCTTGCCACATGTACACCACGGTGTACACTTTAGTTTACACTTTACCAGGTGACATTACCCTACTGTACAGTTTATATTTCAAACAATTTTCCCATCCAATTGACACTTGACAACAATGTAAGTGTCAAACAACGTGTCCAAAATCAGTGTACAGATAGCAAGTTCAATTGGTAAGAACCTTGCTGCATGTACACTATGGTGCACACTTTAGTTTTTATACTTTGCCACGTGACATTATCCTATTGGACAGTTTAAATTACAAATATTTTTTCCATCTAATTGACACTTAACAACAATGCAAGTGTCAAAGAACGTGTCAAAAATCAGTGTATAAATAGCAAAGTTCAATCGGTAAGGACCTTGTTACATGAATACTAAGGTGTGCACTTTAGTTTACACTTTACCACGTGACATTTCCCTATTGGACAGTTCAAATTTCAAATAGTTTTCCCATCCAATTGACACTTAACAACAATGCAACTGCCAAACAACGTGTAAAAAATTAGTGTACAAATAGCAAAGTTCAATCGGTAAGAACCTTGCGATATGTACACTATGGTGTACACTTTAATTTACACTTTGCCACGTGTCAATACCCTGTTGGAGAGATTAAATTTCAAACAGTTTTTCCATGCAATTGAAACTTGACAACATTGCAAGTGTCAAACAACGTGTCAAAAATCAATGTACAAATAGCAAAGGTCAATCGGTAAGAACCTCGCCACATGTACACTATGGTGTACACTTTAGTTTACACTTTGCAACGTGAAATTACCCTGTCGAACAGTTTAAATTACAAATAGTTATACTAACCAATTGACACTTAACGACAATGCAAGTGTCAAATAACGTGTCAAAAATCAGTGTACAATTACCAAAGTTCAATCTCTGAGGACCTTGATATATGTACAATTTAGTTTATACTTTCCCACGTGACATTACCATGTTGGACAGTTTAAATTTCAAATAGTTTTCACATCCATTTGACATTTGACAACAATACAAGTGTCAAACAATGTGTCAAAAATTAGTTTACAAATAGCAAAGTTCAATCGGTATGAACCATGCTACATGTACACTATGGTGTACACTTTAGTTTACACTTTGCTACGTGACATTATCCTGTTGGACAATTTAAATTTCAAACAATTTTTCCGTCCAATTGACACTTTACAACAATGTAATTGTCAAACTACGTGCCAAAAATCAGTGTACATGTAGCAAAGTTCAATCGGTAAGAACCTTGCAACATGTACACTATGGTGTACACACTTTATGTTACACTTTGCCACGTGACATTACCCTGCTTGGCAGTTTAAATTTCAAATAGTTTTCCCATCCAATTGACACTTGACAACAATGCAAGTATCAAATAACGTGTCAAAAATCAGTGTACAAATAGCAAAGTTCAATCGGTAAGGACTTTGCTACATGTACACTATAGTGTACACTTTAGTTTACACTTTGCCATGTGACATTACCCTATTAGACAGTCTAAATTTCAAAAAGTTTTTCCATCCAATTGACACTTGACAATAATGCAAGTCTCCAACAATGAGTCAAAAATCTGTGTACAAACTGCGAAGTTCAATCGGTAAAAACCTTCTACATGTACACTATGGTGTACACTTTTGTTTACACTTTGTCACGTGACATTGCCTTGTAGGACAGTTTAAATTTCAAATAATTTTCCCATCCAATTGACACTTGGCAACAATGCAAGTGTCAAACAACGTGTCAAAAATCATTATACAAATAGCAATGTTCAATTGGAAAGGACCATGCTACATGTACACTATCGTGTACACTTTAGTTTCCACTTTGCCATATAGCATTACCTTGTTGGTTTCTTTAAATTTCAAATAGTTTTCCCATCAAATTGACACTTGACAACAATGCAAGTGTCAAATAACGTGTCAAAAATCAGTGTACAAATAGCAAGGTTCAATCGGTAAGGACCTTGCTACATGTACACTTTAGTTTACACTTTGCCATGTGACATTACCCTGTTGGACAGTTTAAATTTCAAAGAGTTTTTCCATCCAATTGACACTTGACAATAATGCAAGTGTCCAACAATGAGTCAAAAATCTATGTACAAATTGCAAAGTTCAATCGGTAAAAACCTTCTACATGTACACTATGGTGTACACTTTTGTTTACACTTTGTCACGAGACATTGCCCTGTAGGACAGTGTAAATTTCAAACAATTTTCCCATCCAATTGACACTTGGCAACAATGCAAGTGTTAAACAACGTGTCGACAATCAGTGTACAAATAGCAAAGTTCAATCGGAAAGGACCTTGCAACATGTATACTATGGTGTGCACTTTAGTTTATATTTTGCCATGTGACATTACCCTACTGGATAATTTAAATTTCAATCTATTTTCTCTTCTAATTGACATTTGACAACAATGCAAGTGTCAAACAACGTATCAAAAATCAGTGTACAAATAACACAGTTCAATGGGTAAGGACCTTGCTACGTGTACACTATGGTGTAAACTTTAGTTTATACTTTGCCATATGTCATTACCATGTTGGACGGTTTATGTTTCATACAGTTTTCCAATCCAATTGACACTTGGCAACAATGCAAGTGTCGAACAAGGTGTCAAAAACTATTGTACAAATAGCAATGTTCAATTGGTAAGGACCTTGCAACATGTACACTATGGTGTACTAGCACTTTGCCACGTGATATTACCATGTTGGACAGCTTAAAATTCAAACAGTTGTTCCATCCAATTGACACTTGAGAACAATGCAAGTGTCAAATAACGTGTCAACAATCAGTGTACAAATAGCAAATTTCAATCGGTAAGAACCTTAACACATTTACACTATGGTGTACACTTTAGTTTACACTTTGTCACGTGACATTACCTTGTTGGACAGTTTAAATTTCAAATAGCTTTCCCATCCAATTAACACTTGCTA
This sequence comes from Olea europaea var. sylvestris, assembly GCF_002742605.1. Lineage (NCBI taxonomy): Eukaryota > Viridiplantae > Streptophyta > Magnoliopsida > Lamiales > Oleaceae > Olea > Olea europaea. Next base: position 131,004 of record NW_019231421.1, read on the forward strand.
ACAATGCAAGTGTCAAACAACATGTCAAAAATCTGAGTTCAAAAAACAGTTTTCCCATCTAATTGAGACCTAAAAATAATGAAAGTGTCAAATAAGGTGTCAAAAATCAGTGTACAAATAGCAAAGTTCAATCGGTAAGAACCTTGCAATATGTACACTATGATTTACACTTTAGTTTACACTGTGCCACGTGACATTACCATGTTGGCCAATTTAAATTTCGAACAATTTTCGCATCCAATTGACACTTGGCAACAATGCAAGTGTCAAACAACTTGTCAAAAATCTATGTACAAATAGCAAAGTTCAATCGGTAGGAACCTTGCGACATGAACACTACGGTGTACACTTTAGTTTACAGCTTGCCATTTGACTTTACCCTATTGGACACTTTATATTTCAAGCAGTTTCCCCACCCAATTGACACTTGAGAACAATTCAAGTGTCAAAAAACGTGTCAAAAATCAGTGTACAAACAACAAATGTCAATCGGCAAGAACCTTGCTACATGTACACTATTGTGTACACACTTTAGTTTACACTTTACCACGTGATAATACCATGTTTGACAGTTTAAATTTGAAACAGTTTTCCTATCCAATTGACACCTAACAACAACGGAAGTGTCAAACAGCATGTCGAAAATTAATTTACATATAGCAAAGTTCTGTTGGTAAGAACCTTGCTACATGTACACTATGGTGTACACTTTAGTTTACACTTTGCCACATGACATTACCCTGTTGGATAGTTTAAATTTCAATCAGTTTTCCCATCAAATAGTAACTTGAAAACAATGCAAGAAACAAAGTGTCAAAAATCTGTGTACAAATAATAGTTTTCCCATCCAATTGACACTTGACAACAATGCAAGTGTCAAACAACGTGTGAAAAATTAGTGCACAAATAGCAAAGTTTAATCGGTTAGAACCTTGTGACATGTGTACTATGGTGTGCACTTTAGTTCATACTTTGCCACGTGACACTACTTTGCTGGACAGTTTAAATTTCAAATAGTTTTCCCATCCAATTGACACTTGACAACAATGCAAGTGTTAAACAACGTGTCAAAAATCATTGTACAAATAGCAAAGTTCAATCGGTAAGAATCTTGCAACATATACACTATGATGTATAATTTAGTTTACACTATGCCACGTGACATTATCTTGTTGGACAGTTTAAATTTCAAATAGTTTTTCCATCCAATTGACAATTGATAACAATGCAAGGGTCAAAGAACGTATCATAAATCAGTATACCAATAGGAAAGTTCAATCGGTAAGGACCCAGCTACATGTAAACTATGGTTTACACTTTAGTTTACACTTTGCCATGTGACATTACCATGTTGGACAATTTAAATTTCAAACAGTTTTTCCATCCAATTAACACTTGTCAACAATGTAAGTGTCAAACAACGTGTCAAAAATCAGTGTACAAATATCAATGTTCAATCGGTAAGAAACTTACTACATGTACATTATGGTTTACTATTTAGTTTACATTTTACCACGTGACATTAACCTGTTGAACATTTTAAGTTTCAAACAGTTCTCCCATCCAATTGACACTTGACAACAATGCAGGTGTTAGACAACGTGTCAAAAATTAGTGTACAAATAGCAATGTTCAATCGGTAAGGACTTTGCTACATGTACACTATGGTGTACTTGCACTTTGCAATGTGACATTACCTTGTCGAGCAGTTTAAATTTCAAACAATTTGTCCATCCAATTGACACTTGAGAACAATGCCAGTGTCAAACAACGTGTTAAAAAGAAGTTTACGAATAACAAAGTTCAATCGTTATGAACCTGCTACATTTACAATATGGTGTACACTTTAGTTTACACTTTACCACGTAACATTACACTTTTGGATAGTTTAAATTTTGAATAGTTTTCCCATCCAATTGACACTTGACAACAATGCAAGTGTCAAAAACCTTGTCAAAAATCTGGGTACAAATAACCGTTTTTCCATCCAACAATGAAAGTGTCAAACAGCTTGTCAAAAATCAGTGTACAAATGGCAAAGTTATACCGGTAAGAACCTTGCTACATGTACACTATGGTGTATACTTTAGTTAAAACTTTGCCACGTGACACTACCCTGCTGGGCAGCTTAAATTTCAAACAGTTTTCTTCTCCAATTAACACTTGACAACATTGCAAGTGTCAAACAACGTGTCAAAAATTAGTGTACAAATAGTAAAGTTCAATCGGTAAGAACCTTGCAACATGTACAATATGGTGTACACTTTAGTTTACACTTTACCATGTAACATTACCCTGTTGGACAGTTTAAGTTTCAAACAGTTTTCACATCCATGACACTTGACAACAATGCAGGTGTCAGACAACGTGTCAAAAATCAGTGTACAAATAGCAAAGTTATATCGATAAGAACCCTGCTACATGTACACTATGGTGTACACTTTAGTTTACACTTTGCCATGTGACACTACCCTGGTGGACAGTTTAAATTTCAAGGAATTTTCCCCTCCAATTGTCACTTGAGGAGAATGCAAATGTCAAACAACCTGTCAAAAATTGATGTACAAATAGTAAAGTTCAATCGGTAAGAACCTTGTTGTATGTACACCATGATGTATACTCTAGTTTACACTTTGCCACGTAACATTACCCGATTGGACAGTTTAAATTTCAAATAGTTTTCTCATCCAATTGTCACTTGACAACAATGCAAGTGTCAAATAACATGTTAAAAATCAGTATACATTTAGCAAAGTTCCATCGGCAAGTATATTACTACATGTACACTTTGGTGTACACTTTATTTTACACTTTGCCACGTGACATTATCCTCTTGGACAGTTTAAATTTCAAATAGTTTTTCCATCCAATTAACACTCGACAACAATGCAAGTGTCAAACAATGAGCTAAAAATCAGTGTACAAATTGCAAAGTTCAATCGGTAAGAACCTTGCTACATGTACAGTATGGTGTACACTTTAGTTTACACTTTGCCACGTGACATTTCCTTATCGGACAGTTTAAATTTAATACTATTTTCCCCTCCAATTGACACTTGGCAACAATGCAAGTGTCAAACAACATGTCAAAAATTAGCGTACAAATAGCAAAGTTCAATCGGAAAGGATTTTATTACATGTACACTATAGTGTAAATTTTAGTTTACAATTCGCCACGTGACATTACCCTGCTGGATAGTTTAGATTTCAAACAGTTTTCCCATCCAATTGACACTGGACAACAATGCAAGTGCAAACAACGTGTCGAAAATTAGTCTTCAAATTGCAAAGTTCAATCAGTAAAAATGTTGCTACAAGTACACTACAGTATACACTTTAGTTTACACCTTGCTACGTGACATTATCCTATTGGACAGTTTAAGTTTCAAATGGTTTTCCAAACCAATTGACACTTGGCAACAATGCAAGGGTCAAACAACGTGTCAAAAATCAGTGTACAAATAGCAAAGCTCAATCAGTAAGGAGTTTGCTACATGTACACTACGGTGTATACTTTAATTTACATTTTGCCACATGACATTGCCCTGCTGGACAGTTTAAATTTCAAACAGTTTTCCCATCTAATCGACACTTGACAACAACACAAATGTTAAACGTGTCAAAAATCAGTATACAAATATCAAAGTTCAATCGGTAAGAACCTTGCCACATGTACACTATGGTGTACATTTTAGTTTACACTTTGTCACGTGACATTACCCTATTGGACAGTTTAAATTTCAAACAATTTTCCCATCCAATAGACACTGGACAACAATGCAATTGCAAACAACGTGTCAAAAATTAGTCTACAAATAGCAAAGTTCAATCAGTAAAAGTGTTGCTACAAGTACACTATGGTATACACTTTAGTTTACACCTTGCTACGTGACATTATCCTATTGGACAGTTTAAGTTTCAAAAGGTTTTCCAAACTAATTGACACTTGACAACAATGCAAGGGTCAAACAACGTGTCAAAAATCAGTGTACAAATAGCAAAGCTCAATCGGTAAGGACTTTGCTACATGTACACTACGGTGTACACTTTAGTTTACACTTTGCCACATGACATTACCCTGCTGGACAGTTTAAATTTCAACCAATTTGCCCATCTAATTAACATTTGACAACAATGCAAGTGTCAAACAACGTGCCAAAAATCAGTGTACAAATAATAAAGTTCAATCAGTAAGAACCTTGCTACATGTACGCTATGTGTACACTTTAGTTTGCACATTTCCATGTGACATTACCCTATTGGACAGTTTAAATTTTAAACAGTTTTCCAATCCAATTGGTACTTGACAACAATGTAAGTGTCAAACAATGAGTCACAAATGTGTGTACAAATTGTAAAGTTCAATCGGCAAGAACCTTGCTACATGTACGCAATGGTGTACACATCTGTTTACACATTGCCATGTGACATTACCCTGTTGGACAATTTAAATTTCAAACCATTTTCCCATCCAATTGGCGCTTGATAACAATGCGAGTCTCAAACAACATGTCAAAAATTAGTGTACAATTAGCCAAATTCAATTAGTAAGAACCATGTTACATGTACACTATGGTGTATACTTTAGTTTCCACTTTGCCATATAGCATTACCTTGTCGGTTTCTTTAAATTTCAAATAGTTTTCCCATCCAATTGAAACTTGATAGCAATGCAAGTGTCAAATAATGTGTCAAAAATTAGTGTACGAATAGCAAAGTTCAATCGGTAAGGACCTTGCTACATGTACACTATGGTGTACACTTTAGTTTACACTTTGCCATGTGACATTACCCTGTTGGACAGTTTAAATTTTAAATAGTTTTTTCGTCAAATTGACACTTGACAATAATGCAACTGTCAAACAATGAGTCAAAAATCTGTGTACAAATTGTAAAGTTCAATCGGTAAGAACCTTCTACATGTACACTATGGTGTACACTTTTGTTTACACTTTGTCACGTGACATTGCCCTGTAGGGCAGTTTAAATTTCAAACAATTTTCTCATCCAATTGACACTTGGCAACAATGCAAGTGTCAAACAACGTATCAAAAATCAGCGTACAAATAGCAAAGTTCAATCGGAAAGGACCTTGCTACATGTATACTATGGTGTGCACTATAGTTTACATTTTGCCACGTGACATTGTCCTGCTGGAGAGTTTAGATTTCAAACTGTTTTCTCATCCAATTGACATTTGACAACAATGCAAGTGCCAAAACAACGTGTCAAAAATCAGTGTAGAAATACCAATGTTCAATCGGTAAGAACCTTGCCACATTTACACTATGGTGTACACTTTAGTTTACACATTGTCACGTGACATTACCCTGTTGGACATTTTAAATTTCAAACAGCTTTCCCATCCAATTGACACTTGCCAACAATGCAAGTATCAAATAGCATTTAAAAAATTTGTGTTCAAATAACAATTTTCCCATCCAATTGACACCTAAAAACAATGAAAGTGTCAAATAATGTGTCAAAAATCAGTGTACAAATAGCAAAGTTCTATAGGTAAGAACCTTGCAACATGTACTCTATGATGTACACTTTAGATTACATTGTGCCAAGTGACATTACCCTGTTGGCCAATTTAAATTTTAAATAGTTTTTCCATCCAATTGACACTTGGCAACAATGCAAGTGTCAAACAACGTGTCAAAAATCTGTGTACAAATAGTAAAGTTCAATCGGTAAGAACCTTGCGACATGAACACTACGGTGTAAACTTTAGTTTACACTTTGCTATTTGACTTTTCCCTGTTGGACAGTTTAAATTTCAAATAGTTTTCCCACCCAATTGACACTTGAGAACAGTGCAAGTGTCAAACAATGTATCAAAAATTAGTGTACAAACAACAAATGTCAATCGGCAAGAACCTAGCTACATGTACACTATTGTGTACACACTTTTGTTTACACTTTGCCATGTGATAATACCTTGTTTGAAAGTTTAAATTTCAAATAGTTTTCCTATCCAATAGACACCTGAAAACAACGCAAGTGTCAAACAGCATGTCGAAAATTAATTTACATATAGCAAAGTTCAATCGGTAAGAACCTTGCTATATGTACACTATGGTGTACACTTTAGTTTACACTTTGCCATATGACATTACCCTGTTGGTTTGTTTAAATTTCAAACAGTTTTCCCATCCAATTGACACTTGACAACAACACAAGTGTCAAACATTGTGTCAAAATTCAGTGTGCAAATAGCAAAGTTCAATTCGATAAGTACCTTGCTACATGTACACTGTGGTGTACACTTTAGTTTACACTTTGCCACGTGACATTACCCTGTTGGATAGTTTAAATTTCAAATAATTTTCCCATCCAATTGACACTTGACAATAATCCAAGTGTCAAGCAATGAGTCAAAAATCTATGTACAAATTGCAAAGTTCAATCGGTAAGGACCTTGTTGCATGTACACTATAGTGTACATTTTAGTTTACACTTTGCCACGTGACGTTACCCTGCTGGATAGTTTAAATTTCAAATAGCTTCACCATCTAATTGACACTTGACAGCAACACAAATGTCAAACAATGTGTCAAAAATCAGTATACAAATAGCAAAGTTCAATCGGTAAGAACCTTGCCACATGTACACTATGGGGTACATTTTAGTTTACACTTTGTCACGTGACATTACCATGTTGGACAGTTTAAATTTCAAATGTCTTCCCATCCAATTGACACTGAACAATAATGCAAGTGCAAACAATGTGTCGAAAATTAGAGTACAAATAGCAAAGTTCAATCAGCAAGAACGTTGCTACATGCAAACTATGGTGTACACTCTAGTTTACACTTTGTCACCTGACATTATCCTATTGGACAGTTTAAGTTTCAAATAGTTTTCCAATCCAATTGACACTTGGCAATAATGCAAGGGTCAAACAACGTGTCAAAAATCAGTGTACAAATAGTAAAGCTCAATTGGTAAGGACCTTCCTCCATGTACACTAAGGTGTACACTTTAGTTTACACTTTGCCACATGACATTACCCTGCTGGATAGTTTAAATTTCAAATGATTTGCCCATCTAATTGACATTTGACAACAATGCAAGTGTCAAACGTGTCAAAAATCAGTGTACAAATAGTAAAGTTCAATCGGTAAGAACCTTGCTGCATGTACACTATGTGTACACTTTAGTTTACACTTTTCCACGTGACATTACCCTGTTGGACAGTTTAAATTTCAAAGATTTTTCCAATCCAATTGGCACTTGACAACTATGCAAGTCTCAAACAATGAGTCACAAATCTGTGTACAAATTGTAAAGTTCAATCGGTAAGAACCTTACTACATGTACACGATGGTGTATACATCTGTTTACACTTTACATGTGACATTACCCTAATGGATAGTTTAAATACAAACTACTTTCCCATCCAATTGGCACTTGACAACAATACGAGTGTCAAACATCATATCAAAAATCAGTGTACAAATAGCAAAGTTCAATCGGTAAGAACCTTGGTACATGTACACTATGGTGTACACTTTAGTTTCCACTTTGCCTTATAACATTACCCTGTTGGTTTCTTTAAATTTCAAATAGTTTTCCCATCCAATTGACACTTGACAACAATGCAAGTGTCAAGCAACGTGTCAAAAATCAGTGTACAAATAACAAAGTTCAATCGGTAAGGACCTTACTGCGTGTACACTATGGTGTACACTTTAGTTTACACTTTGCCATGTGACATTACCCTGTTGGACAGTTTAAATTTCAAATAGTTTTTTCATCCAATTGACACATGACAATAATGCAAGTGTCAAACAATAAGTCAAAAATCTGTGTACAAATTGTAAAGTTCAATCTGTAAAAACCTTGCTACATGTACACTATGGTGTACATTTTTATTTACACTTTGCCACGTGACATTGCCCTGTAGGACATTTAAAATTTCAAATAGTTTTCCCATCTAATTGACACTTGGCAACAATGAGAGTGTCAAACAACGTGTCGAAAATCAGTGTACAAATAGCAAAGTTCAATAGATAAGGACCTTGCTACATGTACACTGTGGTGTACACTTTAGTTTACAGTTTACCACGTGTCATTACCCTGTTGGATGGTTTATGTTTCATACAGCTTTCCAATGCAATTGACACTTGACAATAGTGCAAGTGTCGAACAACGTGTCAAGAATTAGTGTACAAATAGCAATGTTCAATTGGTAAGGACCTTGCAACATGTAAACTATGGTGTACTAGCACTTTGCCACGTGACATTACCCTATCGGACAGTTTATATTTCAAACAGTTTTTTCATCCAATTGACACTTGAGAACAATGCAAGTGTTAAATAACGTGTCAACAATCAGTGTACAAATAGCAAAGTTCAATCGGTAAGAACCTTGCCACTTTTACACTATGTTGTACGCTTTAGTTTACACTTTGTTACGTTACATTACCCCGTTGGACAGTTCAAATTTCAAACAACTTTCCCATCCAATTGACACTTGCCAACAATGCAAGTGTCAAACAACGTGTCAAAAATCTATGTTCAAATAACAGTTTTCTCATCCAATTGACACCTAAAAACAATGAAAGTGTCAAAAAATGTGGCAAAAATCAGTGTACAGATAGCAAAGTTCAATCGGTAAGAACCTTGCAACATGTATACTATGATGTATACTTTAGTTTACACTGTGCCACGTTACATTTCCCTGTTGGACAATTTAAATTTCAAACAGTTTTCCCATCCAATTGACACTTGACAATAATGCAAGTGTCAATCAACGTGTCAAAAATCTATGTACAAATAGCAAAGTTCAATCGGTAAGAACCTTGCGACATGAACACTATGGTGTACACTTTAGTTTAAACTTTCCCATGCGACATTACCCTGTTGGACAGTTTATATTTCAAATAGTTTTCCCACCCAATTGACACTTGAGAAAAATGCAAGTGTCAAACAACGTGTCAAAAATCAGTATACAAGCAGCAAATATTAATCGGCAAGAACCATGCTACATGTTCACTATTTTGTACACACTTTATTTTACACTTTGCCACGTGATAATACCCTATTTAATAGTTTAAATTTCAAACAATTTTCCTATCCAATTGACACTTAACAACAACACAAGTGTCAAACAGCATGTCAAAAATTAGTTTACAAATAGCAAAGTTCAATCGGTAAGAACCTTGCTACATGTACACTATGGTGTACACTTTAGTTTACACTTTACCATATGACATTACCCTGTTGGTATGTTTAAATTTCAAACAGTTTTTCCATCCAATTAATACTTGACAACAATGCAAGTGTCTAACAATGTGTCAAAATTCAGTGTGTAAATAGAAAAGTTCAATCGATAAGTACCTTGCTACATGTACACTGTGGTGTACACCTTAGTTTACACTTTGCCACGTGACATTACCCTGCTGGATAGTTTAAATTTCAAATAGTTTTCCCATCCAATTGACTCTTGACAATAATCCAAGCATCAAACAATGAGTCAAAAATCTATGTACAAATTGCAAAGGTCAATCGGTAAGAAACTTGCTACATGTACACTATGGTGTACACTTTTGTTTACACTTTGTCAAGTGACAATACCCTGTTGGACAGTTTAAATTTCAAACAATTTTCTCATCCAATTGATTCTTGGTAACAATGCAAGTGTCAAAGAACGTGTTGAAAATCAGTGTACGGATAGCAAAGTTCAATCAAAAAGGACCTTGCTACATGTTCACTATGGTGTAGACTTTAATTTACACTTTGCCACATGACATTACCCTGCTGGATAGTTTAAATTTCAAACTATTTTCCTATCCAATTGACACTTTACAACAATGCAAGTGCCAAACAATGTGTCAAAAATCAGTGTACAAATAGCAAAGTTCAATCGGTAAGGACCTTACGACATGTACACTATGACGTACACTATAGTTTATACATTGCCACTTGACATTACCCCGTTAGACAGTTTAAGTTTCAAACAGTTTTTCAATCCAATTGGCACTTCGCAAAAATGCAAGTGTTGATCAACGTGTCAAAAATTAGTATACAAATAGCAATGTTCAATCGATAAGGACCTTGCAACATGTACACCGTGGTGTACTTACACTTTGCCACATGACATTATTCGGTTGGATAGTTTAAATTTCAAACCTTTTTTCCATCCAATTGACACTTGACAACAATGCAGGTTTCAAACAACGCGTCCAAAATCAGCGTACAAATAGCAAAGTTCAATCGGTAAGGATCTTGCTACTTGTATACTATGGTGTACACACTTTAGTATACACTTTGCCACGTGACATTACTCTGTTGGACAGTTTAAATTTCAAACAATTTTTCCATTCAATTGACACTTGACAACAATGCAGGTTTCAAAAAACGCGTCCAAAATCAGTGTACAAATAGCAAAGTTCAATCGGTAAGGACCTTGCTACTTGTACACTATGGTGTAAACACTTTAGTTTACACTTTGCCACATGTCATTACCCTGTTACAGTTTAAATTTCAAATAGCTTTACCATCCAATTGACACTTCACAACAATACAGGTGTCAAACAACGTGTCAAAAATTAATGTACAAATATTATTGTTCAATTGGTAAGGACCTTGTGTATACTTTAGTTTACACTTTTCCACGGAACATTATCATACTAGACAGTATAAATTTCAAATAGTTTTCCCATCCAATTAACACTTGACAACAATGCAAGTGTCAAACTACGTTTAAAAAATTAGTGCACAAATAGCAAAATTCAATCGGTAAGAACCTTGCTACGAGTACACTATGGTGTACACACTTTAGTTTCCAGCTTGCCACGTGACAATACCCTGTTGAACAGTTTAAATTTAAAAAAAAATTCTCATCCAATTGAGACTTAACAACAATGCAGGTGTCAAAGAACATGTCAAAAATCATTGTACAAATAGCAAAATTCAATCGGTAAGAACCTTGTTACATGTACACTATGATGTGCACTTTAGTTTACACTTTCCCATGTGACATTACCCTTTTTAACAGTTTAAAGTTCAACTAGTTTTCCGATCCAATTGACACTTGACAACAAAGCTGGTGTCAAACAACGTGTCAAAAATTAGTGCACAAATAGCAAAGTATAATTGGTAAGAACCTTGCTGCAAGTGCACTATAGTGTGCACACTTTAGTTTACACATTACCACGTGACATTGACCTGTTGAAAAGTTTAAGTTTCAAACAGTTTTCCCATCCAATTGATACTTAACAACAATGCAATTGTAAAACAATGTGTCAGAAATCAGTGTACAAATAGCAAAGTTCAATCGGCAAGAACCTTATTACATCTACACTATGGTGTACACTTTAGTTTACACTTTACCTTGTGACATTACCCTGTTGGACCTTTTAAATGTCAAATAGTTTTCCCATTCAATTAACACTTGACAACAATGCTAGTGTCGAACAACGTGTCAAAAATTAGTGTACAAATAGCAAAGTTCAATCGGTACGAACCATGCTACATGTATACTATGGTGTATACTTTAGTTTATACTGTGCCACGTGACATTACCCTGTTGGACAGTTTAAATTTCAAACACTTTTTCCATCCAATTGAAACTTGACTACAAAGCAAGTATCAAACAACCTGTTCGAAAACATTGTACAAATAGCAAAGTTCAATTGGTAAGAACCATGCTATACGTACACGGTGGTGGACGCTTTAGTTTACACTTTGACATGTGACATTACCCTATTCCACAGTTTAAATTTCAAATAGATTTCCCATCCAATTGACACTTGAAAACAATGCAAGTGTCAAACAACGTGTCAAAAATCAGTGTACAAATAGGAAAGTTTAATCGGTAAGAACCTTGCTACATGTACACTTTGGTGTACACTTTAGTTTACACTTTGCCACGTGACATTACCCTGTTGGACAGTTTAAATTTCAAACAGTTTTGCCATCCACTTGACACTTCACTACAAAGCAAGTATCAAACAACCTGTCCAAAAACATTGTACAAATACAAAGTTCAATCGGTAAGAACCATGTTACATGTACACTATAGTGTACCATTTAGTTTACACTTTGCCACGTGACATTACCCTATTGGATAGTTTAAATATCTAATAGTTTTCCCATCCAATTAACCCTTGACTAGAAAGTACGTGTCAAACAACGTGTCCAAAACCAGTGTGCAAATAGCAAAGTACAATCGGGAAGAACCTTGCTGCATGTACACTGTGGTGCACACTTTCATTTACACTTTTCCACGTGACATTACCCTGTTGAACAATTTAAATTTCAAACATTTTTTCCATCCGATTGACACTTGACAACAATGTAAGTGTCAAACAACGTGTCAAAAATCAGTGCACAAATAGCAAAGTTCAATTGGTAAGAACCTTGCGACGTGTATACTATGGTGTACACTTTAGTTTACACTTTGCCAAATGTCATTACCCAGCTGGACAATTTTAATTTCAAACAATTTTCCCATCCAATTAACACTTGACAACAATGCAAGTGTCAAACAACGTGTCAAAATTTAGGGTACAAATAGCAAAGTCCAATCGGTAAGAACCTTGCTACAAGTACACCATGGTGTACACACTTTAGTTTCCAGTTTGCCACGTGACATTACCCTATTGAACAATTTAAATTTCAAAAAAAGTTCCCATCCAATTAACACTTGACAAAAATGTAGGTGCCAAAGAACGTGTCAAAAATCAGTGTACAAATAGCAAAATTCAATCGGTAAGAACCTTGTTATACGTACACTTTAGTTTACACTTTTCCACGTGACATTACCGTTTTTTACTGTTTAAAGTTCAAACAATTTTCCCATCCAATTGACGCTTGATAACAATGCTGGTGTTAAACAACGTGTCAAAAATCAGTGTACAAATAGCAAAGTTTAATTGGTAAGAACCTTGTTTCAAGTAGACTATGGTGTACACACTTTAGTTTACACTTTACCACGAGACATTGACCTGTTGGAAAGTTTAAATTTCAAATAGTTTTCCCTTCCAACTGACACTTAGCAACAATGCAATTGTCAAACAACGTGTCAAAAATCAGTCTACAAATAGCAAATTTCAATTGGTAAGAACCTTGCTACATGTACACCATGGTTTACACTTTAGTTTACACTTTACCTTGTGACATTACACTATTGGACCTTTTAAAGTTCAAGTAATTTTCCCATTCAATTGACACTTGACAACAATGGAAGTGTCAAGCAACGTGTAAAAAAATTCAGTGTAGAAATAACAAAGTTCAATCGGTATGAACCATGGTACACGTACACTATGGTGTATACTTTAATTTACACATTGTCACGTGACATAACACTACTGGACAGTTTAAATTTCAAACAGTTTTCCAACCCAGTTGACACTTGACAACAATGCAAGTGTCAAACAACGTGTCAAATATCAATGTACAAATAACAAAGTTCAATCGGTAAGAACCTTGGTACATGTACACTATGGTGTATAGTTTAGTTTACACTTTGTCACGTGATATTATCGTGTTAAACAATTTAAATTTTAAACAGTTTTCCCATCCAATTGACTTTTGACTACAAAGCAAGTATCAAACAACGTGTCCAAAAACATTGTACAAATAGCAAAGTTCAATCGGTAAGAACCACGCTACATTTACATTGTGGTATACGCTTTAGTTTACACTTTACTACATGAAATTACCCTGTTGGATAGTTTAAATTTCAAACAATTTTCCCATCCAATTAATACTTAACAAAAATGTAAGTGTCATACCCTATGGTGTACACTTTAGTTTATACTTTGCCACATGTAGTTACCCTATTGGATAGTTTAAATTTCAAACAATTTTTCCATCCAATTGACACTTCACAACAATGCATGTGTCAAACAACGTGTCAAAAATCAGTGTACAAATAGGAAAGTTCAATCGGTAAGAATCTTGCTACAAGTACACTATGGTGTACACACTTTAGTTTACACTTTGCCACGTGACATTAATCTGTTGGACAGCTTAAATTTCAAATAGTTCTTCCATTCAATTGACAATTGACGATAATGGAAATGTCAAACAATGTGTCAAAAATCAGTGTACAAATAGCAAAGTTCAATTGGTAAGAACCTTGCTACATGTACATGATGGTATACACGTTAGTTTACACTTTGCCACATGACATTACCCAGTTGGGTAGTTTAAATTTCAAACTGTTCTCCCATCCAATTGACACTTTACAACAGTGCAAGTGTCAAACAACCTATCCAAAATCAGTGTACAAATAGCAAGGCTCAAACGGTAAGGACATTGCTACATGTACACTATGGTGTACACTTTAGTTCACACTTTGCCACGTGACACTACCCTGTAGGACAGTTTAAATTTGAAATGGTTTTCCCATCCAATTGACACTTGAAAACAATGCAAGTCTCAAACAACGTGTCAAAAACAAGTGTACAAATTACAATGTTCAATCGGTAAGGACCTTGCTACATGTACACTATGGTGTACACTTTTGTTTAAACTTTCCCACGTGACATTAGCCAGTTGGACATTTTAAATTTCAAATAGTTTTCCCATCCAATTGAACATGACAATAATGAAAGTATCAAACAACGTGTCAAAAATCAGTGGACACATAGCAAAGTTCAATCGGTAAGGACCCTGCTACATGTACACTATGGTGTACGCTTTAGTTTACACTTTGCCATGTGAGAATACCCTGATGGACAGTTTAAATTTCAAATAGTTTTCCCATCCAATTGACTCTTGACAACAATGCAAGTGTTAAACAACATGTCAAAAATTAGTATACAAGTAGTAGAGTTCAATCGTTAAGAACCTTGCTACAAGTACACTATGATGTACACACTTTAGTTTCCAGTTTGTAATGTGACAGTACCTTGTTGGATTGTATAAATTTCAAACTATTTTCCAATCTAATTGACACTTGACAACAATGCAAGTGTGAAACAACGTGTCAAAAATCAGTGTACAAATAGTAAAGTTCAATCATTGAGGACCTTGTTACATATACACTATGGTGTACACTTTAGTTTACACGATGCCACGTGACATTACCATATTGGATAGTTTAAATTTTGAATAGCTTTCCCATCCAATTGACACTTGACAACAATGCAAGTGTCAAACAACATGTCAAAAATTAGTGTACAGCTAGTAAAGTTCAATCGGTAAGAACCTTGCTACAAGTACACTATGGTGTGCACACTTTAGTTTTCAAACAGTTTTCCCAGCCAATTGACACTTGGCTACAATGCATGTGTGAAACAACGTGTTGAAAATTAGTGTAAAACTAGTAAAGTTCAATCGTTAAGGACCTTGCTACGTGTACACTATGCTTTACACCTTAGTTTACACTTTGCCTCGTGACATTACCCTGTTGGACAGTTTAAATTTCAATGAGTTTTACCATCCAATTGACACTTGACAACAATGCAAGTGTCAAACAACGTATCAAAAATCTGTGTACAAATAGCAGTTTCCCGGTCCAGTTGACACTTGACAACAATGCAAGTGTCAAACAACGTGTCAAAAATCAATGTACAAATACCAAAGTTCAATTGGTAAGAACCTTGTTACAAGTACACTATAGTGCACACTTTGGTTTACAGTTTGCTACATAACATTATCCTATTGGACAATTTAAATTTCAAACTATTTTTCCATCCAATTGACACTTGATAACAATGTAAGTATCAAACAACGTGTCAAAAACAGTGTAAAAATAGCAGAGTTCAATCGGTAAGAACCTTGCAACATGTACACTATGGGGTACACTTTAGTTTACACTTTGTCATGTGACCCTACCCTATTGGACATTTTTAATTTCAAATAATTTTTCCATCCAATTGATACTTGACAGCAATGCAAGTGTCAAACAGTGCTTTAAGAATCAGTGTACAAATTGCAATATTCAATTGGTAAGAACTTTGCTACATGTACTCTATGGCGTACACTTTAGTCTAAACTTTGCCACGTGACATTAGTCTGTTGGACAGTTTAAATTTCAAATAGTTTTCCCATCCATTTGACACTTGACAATAATGTAAGTGTCAAACATCGTGTTAAATATCATTGTACATATAGCAAAGCCCAATCGGTAAGAACATTGCTACATGTACACTATGGCGTACACTTTAGTTTATACTTAGCCACATGACATTACCCTATTAGATAATTTAAATTTCAAACAGTTTTTCCATCCAATTGACAATTGACAACAAAGCAAGTTTCATAAAACGTATCAAAAATCAGTGTACAAATAGCAGTTTTCCCATCCAATTGACACTTGAAAACAATGCAAGTGTCAAACAACATGTCAAAAATCAGTGTACAAATAGAAAAGTTTAATCGGTAAAAAACTTGCTACTTGTACACTATGGTGTACAATTTAGTTTCCACTTTGCCATGTGACATTACCCTGTTGGACAGTTTAAATTTCAAACAGTTTTCCCATCCAATTGACACTTTACAATAGTGCAAGTGTCAAACAACCTATCCAAAATCAGTGTACAAATAGCAAGGCTCAAACGGTAAGGACATTGCTACATGTACACTATGGTGTACACTTTAGTTCACACTTTGCCACGTGACACTACCCTGTAGGACAGTTTAAATTTGAAATGGTTTTCCCATCCAATTGACACTTGAAAACAATGCAAGTCTCAAACAACGTGTCAAAAACCAGTGTACAAATTACAATGTTCAATTGGTAAGGACCCTGCTACATGTACACTATGGTGTACACTTTAGTTTAAACTTTCCCACGTGACATCAGCCAGTTGGACAGTTTAAATTTCAAATAGTTTTCCCATCCAATTGACACTTGACAACAATGAGAGTGTCAAACAACGTGTCAAAAATCAGTGGACACATAGCAAAGTTCAATCGGTAAGGACCCTGCTACATGTACACTATGGTGTACGCTTTAGTTTACACTTTGCCATGTGACAATACCCTGATGGACAATTTAAATTTCAAATAGTTTTCCCATCCAATTGACTCTTGACAACAATGCAAGTGTTAAACAACATGTCAAAAATTAGTATACAAGTAGCAAAGTTCAATCGTTAAGAACCTTGCTACAAGTACACTATGATGTACACACTTTAGTTTCCAGTTTGTAATGTGACAGTACCTTGTTGGATTGTATAAATTTCAAACTATTTTCCAATCTAATTGACACTTGACAACAATGCAAGTGTGAAACAACGTGTCAAAAATCAGTGTACAAATAGTAAAGTTCAATCATTGAGGACCTTGTTACATATACACTATGGTGTACACTTTAGTTTACACGATGCCACGTGACATTACCATATTGGATAGTTTAAATTTTGAATAGCTTTCCCATCCAATTGACACTTGACAACAATGCAAGTGTCAAACAACATGTCAAAAATTAGTGTACAGCTAGTAAAGTTCAATCGGTAAGAACCTTGCTACAAGTACACTATGGTGTGCACACTTTAGTTTTCAAACAGTTTTCCCAGCCAATTGACACTTGGCTACAATGCATGTGTGAAACAACGTGTTGAAAATTAGTGTAAAACTAGTAAAGTTCAATCGTTAAGGACCTTGCTACGTGTACACTATGCTTTACACTTTAGTTTACACTTTGCCTCGTGACATTACCCTATTGGATAGTTTAAATTTCAAAGAGTTTTAACATCCAATTGACACTTGACAACAATGCAAGTGTCAAACAACGTATCAAAAATCTGTGTACAAATAGCAGTTTCCCCGTCCACTCGACACCTGACAACAATGCAAGTGTCAAACAACGTGTCAAAAATCAATGTACAAATACCAAAGTTCAATTGGTAAGAACCTTGTTACAAGTACACTATAGTGCACACTTTGGTTTACAATTTTGCTACATGACATTATCCTATTGGACTGTTTAAATTTCGAACTATTTTTCCATCCAATTGACACTTGATAACAATGCAAGTATCAAACAATGTGTCAAAAACAGTGTAAAAGTAACAGAGTTCAATCGGTAAGAAACTTGCAACATGTACACTATGAGGTACACTTTAGTTTACACTTTGTCATGTGACACTACCCTATTGGACATTTTAAATTTCAAACAATTTTTCCATCCAATTGATACTTGACAGCAATGCAAGTGTCAAACAGTGCGTTAAGAATCAGTGTACAAATTGCAATATTCATTCAGCAAGGACTTTGCTACATGTACTCTATGGTGTACATTTTAGTCTAAACTTTGCCACGTGACATTAGTCTGTTGGACAGTTTAAATTTCAAATAGTTTTCCCATCCATTTGACACTTGACAATACCCAGTTGGGCAGTTTAAATTTCAAACTGTTCTCCCATCCAATTGACACTTTACAACAGTGCAAGTGTCAGACAATGCGTCAAAAATCAGTGTACAAATAGCAAGGCTCAAACGGTAAGGACCTTGCTACATGTACACTATGGTGTACACTTTAGTTCAAACTTTGCCACGTGACACTACCTTGTTGGACAGTTTAAATTTCAAATCATTTTCCCATCCAATTGACACTTGAAAACAATGCAAGTGTCAAACAATGTGTAACGCCCCAAATGTTATTGACTTAAATTTGAGGAGTTACCGATACCATTCCATAATCATACATCAAGCGAAAATAAAATTTAAAATTTAATACCTTAATTTATTGAAACTCAAATACTGAATCAAATAAACATAGCGTCATGAATGGAATTGAAGAGAAATATAAAATGCCCTAACAAATTTATTATGGATTCCTAGAAATCTTCTATTACTTGGCAACCTGCGCACCACTCAGCCACCATCCACGTTGACCAATCTGACCTGAAAAGTTAAAATGGAAGGAGTGAGTAATTTATACTCAGTAGGATACGTGCGTCCAAAACAATATAATAACTTTTAAAACATGAATTTATAACATTCCATACCATCATTCCATCAAAAGCAATCGATGATCAATCGAATACTCTAACATATTTGAGATGACTCGAAAGAGATCTCACATTTCATTTCATAAGGACCCGCAGGTCAATTAGCATTTCATGAAATAAATCAC